>NW_027008160.1:0-778 GCF_036934945.1 Oncorhynchus masou masou | reverse complement strand
AGACACCACAACACTACATAAAGACAACACTACATAAAGATAAACTCCACAACACTACATAAAGAGAGACTCCACAACACTACATAAAGAGAGACACCACAACACTACATAGAGACACCACAACACTACTTAAATAGAGACACCACAACACTACATAGAGAGAGAGACACCACAACACTACATAAATACACCACAATACTACATAAAGACAACACTACATAAAGATAAACTCCACAACACTACATAAAGAGAGACTCCACAAAACTACATAACGACACCGAAACACTACATAAAGACACGACAACACTACATAGAGACACCACAACACTACATAAAGAGAGTCAACACAACACTACATAAAGAGAGACTCCACAACACTACATAAAGAGAGACACCACAACACTACATAAAGACACCACAACACTACATAAAGAGAGACACCACAACACTACATAAAGAGAGACACCACAACACTACATAAAGAGAGACAACACAACACGATATAAAGACACCACAACACTACATAAAGAGAGACTCCACAACACTTTATAAAGAGAGACACCACAACACTACATAAAGAGAGACTCCACAACACTATATAAAGAGAGACACCACAACACTACATAAAGAGAGACACCACAACACTATATAAAGAGAGACACCGCAACACTACATAAAGAGAGACTCCACAACACTATATAAAGAGAGACACCACAACACTACATAAAGAGAGACACCACAACACTACATAAAGAGAGACACCACAACACTACATAAA
>NW_027008159.1:0-778 GCF_036934945.1 Oncorhynchus masou masou | reverse complement strand
TGTTGTTAGTGAATGTATTAATGTCCTCTGTGTTGTTAGTGAATGTATTAATGTCCTCTGTGTTGTTAGTGAATGTATTAATGTCCTCTGTGTTGTTAGTGAATGTATTAATGTCCTCTGTGTTGTTAGTGAATGTAATTAATGTCCTCTGTGTTGTTAGTGAATGCTATTAATGTCCTCTGTGTTGTTAGTGAATGTATTAATGTCCTCTGTGTTGTTAGTGAATGTATTAATGTCCTCTGTGTTGTTAGTGAATGTATTAATGTCCTCTGTGTTGTTAGTGAATGTATTAATGTCCTCTGTGTTGTTAGTGAATGTATTAATGTCCTCTGTGTTGTTAGTGAATGTATTAATGTCCTCTGTGTTGTTAGTGAATGTATTAATGTCCTCTGTGTTGTTAGTTGAATGTATTAATGTCCTCTGTGTTGTTAGTGAATGTATTAATGTCCTCTGTGTTGTTAGTGAATGTATTAATGTCCTCTGTGTTGTTAGTGAATGTGTTAATGTCCTCTGTGTTGTTAGTGAATGTATTAATGTCCTCTGTGTTGTTAGTGAATGTATTAATGTCCTCTGTGTTGTTAGTGAATGTATTAATGTCCTCTGTGTTGTTAGTGAATGTATTAATGTCCTCTGTGTTGTTAGTGAATGTATTAATGTCCTCTGTGTTGTTAGTGAATGTATTAATGTCCTCTGTGTTGTTAGTGAATGTATTAATGTCCTCTGTGTTGTTAGTGAATGTATTAATGTCCTCTGTGTTGTTAGTGAATGTATTAATGTC
>NW_027008158.1:0-779 GCF_036934945.1 Oncorhynchus masou masou | reverse complement strand
AACTAATAAACCTAATAAACAACAGGTGTAACTAATAAACAGACAAGATCAGTGGCAGCTAGTAGGCCGTTGGCGACGACCGCCGGGCGCCACCCGAATGGGACGGGAGCCACCTTCGGTAGGAGTCGTGACACATAGATTCTTGAAGGTAGGTAGTTGGTTGGATGGGCTATTTACAGATGGGCTGTGTACAACTGCAGTGATCAGTAAGCTGCTCTGACAGCAGTTAGTGAGGGAGAAATAAGTCACCAACTTCAGTGATTTTTGTAATTCGTTTGCAGTCATTGGCAGCAGAGAACTGGAAGATAAGGTGGCCAAAGTAGGTGTGGGGATGATCAGTGAAATATACCTGCTGAAGTGCGTGCTACGGGGGTGGGTGTTGCTATGGTGACCAGTGAGCTGAGATAAGGCGGAGCTTTACCTAGCAAGGACTTATAGAAGACCTTGAACCAGTGGGTTTGGCGACAAATATGTAGCGAGGACCAGCCAATGAGAGCATACAGGTCTTAGTGGTGGGTAGTATATGGGGCTTTGGTGACAAAACGGATGGCACTGTGATAGACTGCATCCAATTTGCTGAGTAAAGTGTTGGAAGCTATTTTGTAAATGACATCGCCGAAGTGAAGGATCGGTAGGATAGTCAGTTGTATGAGGGTATGTTTGGCAGCATGAGTGGAGGTTTTGTTTGCGAAATAAGAAGCCGATTCTAGATTTAACTTTGGATTGGAGATTTTTAATGTGAGTCTGGAAAAAGAGTTTACAGTCTAGCCAGGCACCTA
>NW_027008157.1:0-780 GCF_036934945.1 Oncorhynchus masou masou | reverse complement strand
TCAGTATACCCACTACGCTGATAAGTATCAGTGGATTGAAGTCAGTATACTCCACTCACGTTGATAAGTATCAGTGAGGATTAGAAGTCAGTATACTCCACTACGCTGATAAGTATCAGTGGGGATTAAGATCAGTATACTCCACTACGCTGATAAGCATCAGTGGGGATTAAGTCAGTACACTCACTACTGCTGATAAGTATCAGTGGGTATTAAGTCAGTATACTCCACTACGTTGATAAGTATCAGTGGGGATTAGAGTCAGTATACTCCGCTACGTTGATAAGTATCAGTGGGGATTAAGTCAGTATACTCCACTACGTTGATAAGTATCAGTGGGGATTAGAGTCAGTATACTACACTACGTTTGATAAGTATCAGTGGGTATTAAGTCAGTATACTCCACTACGCTGATAAGTATCAGTGGGTATTAAGTCAGTATACTCCACTCACGTTGATAAGTATCAGTGGGTATTAAGTCAGTATACTCCACTCACGCTGATAAGTATCAGTGGGTATTAAGTCAGTATACTCCACTACGCTGATAAGTATCAGTGGGATTAAGTCAGTATACTCCACTCTACGCTGATAAGTATCAGTGGGTATTAAGTCAGTATACTCCACTACGTTGATAAGCTATCAGTGGGGATTAAGTCAGTATACTCCACTACGCTGATAAGTATCAGTGGGTTATGAAGTCAGTATACTCCACTACGTTGATAAGTATCAGTGGGGATTAAGTCAGTATACTCCACTACGTTGATAAGTATCAGTGGGGAT
>NW_027008156.1:0-781 GCF_036934945.1 Oncorhynchus masou masou | reverse complement strand
ATTCTGCCCTTGAGTTGCGTTCCCATGCAAAACTAGACAGATAGCTAACAACTAAGTCTTCAATAAAACTCCCAAGGCGTGACTTTTCTTGAATGAATATATTGAAAACGTTTATGTTGTGAAACTGCAAAATACAGAAAAGAATATACTTTAGTATTCAATTCACACCGACATACTGTAGCTGCACATTAAACATTTGAAGTTGCATAAATACAAAGCACGCGCTAAGGTACCATGCATCTGGCATGATGCCAAATCATATAGCTAATTGTTAACCATATGGTAATTGGCTCCTTTCATTACTCTCATAACGTACAACCATCTATGTAGAATAACAAAGCATATTACACTAGTAACAAAACTACAGTATTGTATATTTTACAATTCGTTTGCATGACGCATGAGCAAAGTAATACAGCAAACGATATACATTAAAGGCATTGCAATTTGTGAGTAAATGCAACCAACATTGATATGTAAGCAACTCTATCAATAACAAGATTATCATCATTGGCTAAATGCTTGAATCGAACTTACAAACAAATATTTTTCCAAGGCTGAAGCGTAACAAGAAATAACTACATTGAAAGACCTGCACCGTAGCGTTGTTTGTCGCTGCTTCTATGCGTGCAGAACAAATTCTGTACTTCCTGTTTGCGTCGTCCTTCTAAGTACCAGAAAGCGCCACTAGGGGGCAAATAACACCATTGAACACAATGAAAATCCAATTGAACCATTATTTTATTACAATCTGTTACCTTCTAACAGGATTGCAGCACAC
>NW_027008155.1:0-782 GCF_036934945.1 Oncorhynchus masou masou | reverse complement strand
GACCTCCATTATATCATAGAAGAAGAAGTTGTCTGTGAGGGTTTTGTTGTTCCCGAGGAGGGCACCATTATTTTTATTTTCAAGTATTTTCAGAATGTATTAAAGCCAAAGCTAAAGCTTCCTAAACAATTCAATATATCAGTCAATATATTTTCTCTGTGATTTATTTTCTCCGTCAACCGTTCCATCGCATCTAACCGCCTTACCGGGCGTGCACTAGGACCCGGGGGAGGCTGCTGCTGCAGAGGCTGCTGCACCGCTCGTCCTCCTTGTACTGGCTGGTTGTCAGTCCTCCTTGTAGCTCATTGGTTAAGCTGTGGCTCGAGACTGTTAACAGTTAACGGACAGGAAACGGTTTTGACAGGACACATTCATGTCGAGGCAGTGATGTGAATGTGTGGTAAGTTAGAATAGAGAGAGAGTGTTTTCACTACTATAGACTTTGGCTCATAATCAAAGCTTTGTTAACCAATAGGGTTTTATGTGAGGCTGCCTGTAAGTTACAGTAATGACGTTACTAACGGTAACGGTGTCTTTTAAATTCGACATAAGTTATGTGGCGATGATATCTAGTTAACGTTGTATTTAATGTAGTGTAATGACCTGACTCGATCATAAAGGAACAATTGTCCAGACAGAGGATTGAGTTACGAATTGACGGTTTATTAGCAACTTTACACAGGCTACTGTTTGGCCTGAGCTCACGCCAAATAAATGAAAGATACCCCGCAAGCCAATCGGGACCTTCTCTTGTGAAGCCCAGACGTCAGAGAGAGAACAAA
>NW_027008154.1:0-785 GCF_036934945.1 Oncorhynchus masou masou | reverse complement strand
CATTCATAGTGGAGGTGGACGCGTCCGAGGCTGAGGTGGGTGCCGTGCTATCACAGCGCCGGGTACGCCACCAAAACTCCGCCCCTGCGCTTTCTTTTCAAGGAAGCTCATGCCCAGCGGAGCGTAACTATGATGTGGGGACCGGGAGTTGCTAGCGGTGGTTAGAGCTCTGAAGGTGTGGAGACACTGGCTTGAGGGGGCTAAGCACCCCTTTCTCATCTGGACCGACCACCAGAATCTGGAGTACATTCGGGCAGCTAGGAGACTCAACCCACGTCCAGGCAAGGTGGGCCAAATTCTTCACCCGGTTCCGGTTTACTTTGTCTTATAGACCGGGCTCCCAGAACGTAAAGGCTGACGCACTGTCCCGCCTCTACGACACGGAGGCGGGGTCCACTGAACCTACTCCCATCCTTCCCACCTCAAAGCTGGTAGCACCAGTGGTATGGGAGGTGGACTCGGACATCGAGCGGGCGTTACGGGCTGAACCCACGCCTCCTCAGTGTCCAGTGGGGCGAAGGTACGTGCCGCTTGGTGTTCGGGACAAACTGATTCGGTGGGCTCACGTCCTACCCTCCTCGGGTCACCCTGGGGTGACGAGGACAGTGGGGAGCCTTCAGGGGAGGTATTGGTGGCCTACGTTGGCTAAGGACGTTAAGGGTTATGTCTCCTCCTGTTCAGTGTGCGCTCAGAGTAAGGCTCCTAGGCACCTTCCTAGAGGGAAGTTACCGCGCAGTGGTGGGTGAACAGGGAGTACAGGAGAGGGCCAGAACGCACCCTTGTGG
>NW_027008153.1:0-789 GCF_036934945.1 Oncorhynchus masou masou | reverse complement strand
CTGTATCTTGTGAACTTGACAAAAAACTTGAAACGTGTTATAAATACATTGATTCTGTATTATTCCAGGTTCCAGCTCCGGGTGGCACTCTACATCGCTGCTTCTCTGGGCCACCTGGACCTGGCCTGGCTGGCTGCTGGAGAGGGGGTGCGTGTCATTGAGCCGGTGGGGGTTCACCCTTACCGTGAGTGGTGCCACCAGACGGCCCACCCCGACGTCGCCAAGTGTCCCGCTGTCGCCTCCATCGAGCGCGGCCAGCTCACCATCCTCAAACTCTTTATCGCCAGCAGCGTTCTGACCCTTGCCTGTCGGGATCCCCAGGGTCGTGACCCCCTGAGGATCGCCCTCCAGTATGGCCACAGGGAGTGTGTGCGTCACCTGGCCACCAAGCTGTGCTCTGTGGTGGTCCTCCCAGGTATGGCCCTGCCCATGCGGACATACCTCCAGATAAAGGGCTGGGTGAGGCTGGGGCAGAGGAGGGCAGCATCCAGGCACTGCATGGGCCTCAACAGGGCTCCGTTCAGGACCAGGGTGGGCGACACGGTCCTGGTGGACGGCTTCACCCTCCCCAAGATGTCCTCCAAGCCCAGGAGGAGTGAGGCCAAGGCGGGTATCAGGGTGATGTCCACAGCCTCTCGACGTTTGATCCCCATCAACTGCCCATCTCATGTATCCTGCCCGCTCCGCGCCCTGGCATCCCAGGATAAACCTCTTCAACTACCGAAGCTCCACCCTGTGGCCACGAGGGATGAAAGAGAGAAGAGGGGGAAGAAGAGGGGATGTGGAGGG
>NW_027008152.1:0-790 GCF_036934945.1 Oncorhynchus masou masou | reverse complement strand
CAGCTTCACTGTGGTTGTGCAGGTCTGAGAACAGAGCAGTGCACTGTGTTTGGACTGGCTCTTCTAGGGCAGGGGTCAGCAACAGGCACCTTTACAGCTTCACTGTGGTTGTGCAGGTCTGAGAACAGAGCAGTGCACTGTGTTTGGACTGGCTCTTCTAGGGGGGGTCGGCAGGCACCTTTACAGCTTCACTGTGGTTGTGCAGGTCTGAGAACAGAGCAGTGCACTGTGTTTGGACTGGCTCTTCTAGGACTTTTACAGCTTCACTGTGGTTGTGCAGGTCTGAGAACAGAGCAGTGCACTGTGTTTGGACTGGCTCTTCTAGGGCAGGGGTCAGCAACAGGCACCTTTACAGCTTCACTGTGGTTGTGCAGGTCTGAGAACAGAGCAGTGCACTGTGTTTGGACTGGCTCTTCTAGGGCAGGGGTCAGCAACAGGCACCTTTACAGCTTCACTGTGGTTGTGCAGGTCTGAGAACAGAGCAGTGCACTGTGTTTGGACTGGCTCTTCTAGGACAGGGGTCGGCAACAGGCACCTTTACAGCTTCACTGTGGTTGTGCAGGTCTGAGAACAGAGCAGTGCACTGTGTTTGGACTGGCTCTTCTAGGGCAGGGGTCAGCAACAGGCACCTTTACAGCTTCACTGTGGTTGTGCAGGTCTGAGAACAGAGCAGTGCACTGTGTTTGGACTGGCTCTTCTAGGGCAGGGGTCAGCAACAGGCACCTTTACAGCTTCACTGTGGTTGTGCAGGTCTGAGAACAGAGCAGTGCACTGTGTTTGGACTGGCTCT
>NW_027008151.1:0-790 GCF_036934945.1 Oncorhynchus masou masou | reverse complement strand
ATCTACTGTGTCTATTATATTATGACAGACCAGCTAGATCTACTGTCTCTATTGTATTATGACAGACCAGCTTGATCTAATATCTATATTATATTATGACAGACCAGAAAGATCTACTGCCTCTATTATAAAATGCCAGACCAGCTAGATCTATTGTCTCTATTATAATATGACAGACCAGCTTGATCTACTGTCTCTATTATAATATGACAGACCAGCTTGATCTACTGTCTCTATTATAATATGACAGACCAGCTAGATCTATTGTCTCTCTTATAATATGACAGACCAGCTAGATCTACTGTCTCTATTATAATATGACAGACCAGCTAGATCTATTGTCTCTCTTATATTATGACAGACCAGCTAGATCTACTGTCTCTATTATATTATGACAGACCAGCTAGATCTACTGTCTCTATTATATTTTGACAGACCAGCTAGATATACTGTCTCTATTATATTTTGACAGAGCAGGTAGATCTACTGTCTCTATTATATTATAAAATACCAGCTTAAACTACTGTCTCTTTGTCTCTATTATATTATGACAGACCAGCTAGATCTACTGTCTCTATTATATTATGACAGACCAGCTAGATCTACTGTCTCTATTATATTATGACAGACCAGCTAGATATACTATATCTATTATATTATGACAGACCAGCTGGATCTACTGTCTCTATTGTATTATGACAGACCAGCTAGATCTAGTGTCTCTATTATAATATGACAGACCAGCTAGATCTACTGTCTCTATTATAAACTGACAGACCAGCTAGATCTA
>NW_027008150.1:102500-111622 GCF_036934945.1 Oncorhynchus masou masou | reverse complement strand
AGGAGAGGGCTGAATCACAGAAACCCTACTGTAGGAGCTAGGGGAGGGAGGAGAGGGCTGAATCACAGAAACCCTACTGTAGGAGCTAGGGAGGGAGGAGAGGGCTGAATCACAGAAACCCTACTGTAGGCTAGCTAGGGGGAGGGAGGAGAGGGCTGAATCACAGAAACCCTACTGTAGGAGCTAGGGGAGGAGGAGAGGGCTGAATCACAGAAACCCTACTGTAGGAGCTAGGGGAGGGAGGAGAGGGCTGAATCACAGAAACCCTACTGTAGGAGCTAGAGGAGGGAGGAGAGGGCTGAATCACAGAAACCCTGCTGTAGGAGCTAGGGGAGGGAGGAGAGGGCTGAATCACAGAAACCCTACTGTAGGAGCTAGGGGGAGGAGAGGGCTGAATCACAGAAACCCTACTGTAGGAGCTAGGGGAGGGAGGAGAGGGCTGAATCACAGAAACCCTACTGTAGGAGCTAGGGGAGGAGGAGAGGGCTGAATCACAGAAACTCTACTGTAGGAGCTAGGGGGGGAGGAGAGGGCTGAATCACAGAAACCCTACTGTAGGAGCTAGAGGAGGGAGGAGAGGGCTGAATCACAGAAACCCTACTGTAGGAGCTTAGGGGAGGGAGGAGAGGGCTGAATCACAGAAACCCTACTGTAGGAGCTAGGGGAGGGAGGAGAGGGCTGAATCACAGAAACCCTACTGTAGGAGGGAGGAGAGGCTGAATCACAGAAACCTACTGAGCTAGGGAGGAGAGGGCTGAATCACAGAAACCCTACTGTAGGAGCTAGGGGAGGGAGGAGAGGGCTGAATCACAGAAACCCTACTGTAGGAGCTAGGGGAGGGAGGAGAGGGCTGAATCACAGAAACCCTACTGTAGGAGCTAGGGGGAGGGAGGAGAGGGCTGAATCACAGAAACCCTACTGTAGGAGCTAGGGGAGGGAGGAGAGGGCTGAATCACAGAAACCCTACTGTAGGAGCTAGGGGAGGGAGGAGGGCTGAGGGGGAGGAGCTGAATCACAGAAACCCTACTGTAGGAGCTAGGGGAGGGAGGAGAGGGCTGAATCACAGAAACCCTACTGTAGGAGCTAGGGGAGGGAGGAGAGGGCTGAATCACAGAAACCCTACTGTAGGAGCTAGGGGGAGGGAGGAGAGGGCTGAATCACAGAAACCCTACTGTAGGAGCTAGGGGAGGGAGGAGAGGGCTGAATCACAGAAACCCTACTGTAGGAGCTAGGGGAGGGAGGAGAGGGCTGAATCACAGAAACCCTACTGTAGGAGCTAGGGGAGGGAGGAGAGGGCTGAATCACAGAAACCCTACTGTAGGAGCTAGGGGAGGGAGGAGAATCACAGAAACCCTACTGTAGGAGCTAGAGGGAGGAGAGGGGCTCACAGAAACCCTACTGTAGGAGCTAGGGAGGGAGGAGGGGAGGAGGAGAGGGCTGAATCACAGAAAACCCTACTGTAGGAGCTAGGGGAGGAGGGGAGAGGGCTGAATCACAGAAACCCTACTGTAGGAGCTAGAAACTTACTGGGAGCTAGGGAGGGAGGAGAGGGCTGAATCACAGAAACCCTACTGTAGGAGCTAGGGGAGGGAGGGAGGGGCTGAATCACAGAAACCCTACTGTAGGAGCTGGGGAATGAATCACAGAAACCCTACTGTAGGAGCTAGGGGAGGGAGGAGAGGGCTGAATCACAGAAACCCTACTGTAGGAGCTAGGGAGGGAGGAGAGGGCTGAATCACAGAAACCCTACTGTAGGAGCTAGAGGAGGGAGGAGAGGGCTGAATCACAGAAACCCTACTGTAGGAGCTAGGGAGGGAGGAGAGGGCTGAATCACAGAAACCCTACTGTAGGAGCTAGGGGAGGGAGGAGAGGGCTGAATCACAGCAGCTTTATTAACAGGCCTTATTAAAACAAACTGCAGGGGGGAGAAAACCCTTTAGTTTTACTGAAGAAGAGGGAGCTAATGAAATCCCAGGCTGGTCTGACAGTGTCCTGCCCAAAACATGTGTGTGTGTGTGTTTGAGGGACGATGAGTGGGCCCGTCCTGGACCAACAGCCTTCTCTCACGGACTACTTACGAGGGAATGTCAAAATTAAAGAGGAAAAAAAGTGGCTGGCTACAAACACTTTGTGCTTGATGGTTTTTTGTAATGAATATGAAAACCCCCCAAAGTCCTCCAGCCTTTATTAACCCAGCCTGACAGGAGGCTGTTCTGACAGGGGGAGGGCTCTGTCCTTCCAGCCTGACAGGGAGTCAGGGCTCTGCCTTCCCCTGACAGGGGAGTCAGGGCTCTGCCTTCTACAGACTTGATGGGAGTCTCCCTTCCAGCCTGACTGGGGGGAGTCAGGGCTCTGCCTTCCAGCCTGACAGGGGGAGTCAGGGCTCTGCCTTCCAGCCTGACAGGGGGAGGCTGTTCTGACAGGGGGAGTCAGGGCTCTGCCTTCCAGCCCTGACAGGAGTCAGGGCTCTGCCTTCCAGCCTGACAGGAGTCAGGGCTCTGCCTTCCAGCCTGACTGGGGGAGACTGTTCTGACTGGGGAGTCAGGGCTCTGCCTTCCAGCCTGACAGGGGAGACTGTTCTGACAGGGGGAGTCAGGGCTCTGCCTTCCAGCCTGACAGGGGAGACTGTTCTGACAGGGAGTCAGGGCTCTGCCTTCCAGCCTGACAGGGGAGTCAGGGCTCTGCCTTCCAGCCTGACAGGGAGACTGTTCTGACAGGGGGAGTCAGGGCTCTGCCTTCCAGCCTGACTGGGGAGTCAGGGCTCTGCCTTCCAGCCTGACAGGGGGAGTCAGGGCTCTGCCTTCCAGCCTGACAGGGGGAGTCAGGGCTCTGCCTTCCAGCCTGACAGGGGAGTCAGGGCTCTGCCTTCCAGCCTGACAGGGGAGTCAGGGTCTGCCTTCAGCCTGACAGGGGGAGTCAGGGCTCTGCCTTCCAGTCTGACAGGGGAGTCAGGGCTCTGCCTTCCAGCCTGACAGGGGAGTCAGTCTGCCTTCCAGCCTGACAGGGGGAGTCAGGGCTCTGCCTTCCAGCCTGACTGGGGAGTCAGGGCTCTGCCTTCCAGCCTGACAGGGGGAGTCAGGGCTCTGCCTTCCAGCCTGACAGGGGGAGTCAGGGCTCTGCCTTCCAGCCTGACAGGGGAGTCAGGGCTCTGCCTTCCAGCCTGACAGGGGAGACTGTTCTGACAGGGGAGTCAGGGCTCTGCCTTCCAGCCTGACAGGGAGACTGTTCTGACAGGGGAGTCAGGGCTCTGCCTTCCAGCCTGACTGGGGAGTCAGGGCTCTGCCTTCCAGCCTGACAGGGGGAGTCAGGGCTCTGCCTTCCAGCCTGACAGGGGAGACTGTTCTGACTGGGGGAGTCAGGGCTCTGCCTTCCAGCCTGACAGGGGGAGTCAGGGCTCTGCCTTCCAGCCTGACAGGGGAGACTGTTCTGACAGGGGGAGTCAGGGCTCTGCCTTCCAGCCTGACAGGGGAGACTGTTCTGACAGGGGGAGTCAGGGCTCTGCCTTCCAGCCTGACTGGGGGAGGCTGTTCTGACAGGGGGAGTCAGGGCTCTGCCTTCCAGCCTGACAGGGGAGACTGTTCTGACAGGGGGAGTCAGGGCTCTGCCTTCCAGCCTGACAGGGGGAGTCAGGGCTCTGCCTTCCAGCCTGACAGGGGGAGTCAGGGCTCTGCCTTCCAGCCTGACAGGGGGAGTCAGGGCTCTGCCTTCCAGCCTGACAGGGGGAGTCAGGGCTCTGCCTTCCAGTCTGACAGGGGGAGTCAGGGCTCTGCCTTCCAGCCTGACAGGGGAGTCAGGGCTCTGCCTTCCAGCCTGACAGGGGGAGTCAGGGCTCTGCCTTCCAGCCTGACTGGGGGAGTCAGGGCTCTGCCTTCCAGCCTGACAGGGGAGTCAGGGCTCTGCCTTCCAGCCTGACAGGGGGAGTCAGGGCTCTGCCTTCCAGCCTGACAGGGGGAGTCAGGCCTGCCTTCCAGCCTGACAGGGGGAGACTGTTCTGACAGGGGAGTCAGGGCTCTGCCTTCCAGCCTGACAGGGAGACTGTTCTGACAGGGGAGTCAGGGCTCTGCCTTCCAGCCTGACTGGGGGAGTCAGGGCTCTGCCTTCCAGCCTGACAGGGGAGTCAGGGCTCTGTCTTCCAGCCTGACAGAGACTGTTCTGACTGGGGAGTCAGGGCTCTGCCTTCCAGCCTGACAGGGGGAGTCAGGGCTCTGCCTTCCAGCCCGACTGGGGGAGGCTGTTCTGACAGGGGGAGTCAGGGCTCTGCCTTCCAGCCTGACAGGGGAGACTGTTCTGACAGGGGGGAGTCAGGGGCTCTGCCTTCCAGCCTGACAGGGGAGTCAGGGCTCTGCCTTCCAGCCTGACAGGGGGAGTCAGGGCTCTGCCTTCCAGCCTGACAGGGGGAGTCAGGGCTCTGCCTTCCAGCCTGACAGGGGAGTCAGGGCTCTGCCTTCCAGCCTGACAGGGAGACTGTTCTGACTGGGAGTCAGGGCTCTGCCTTCCAGCCTGACAGGGGAGTCAGGGCTCTGCCTTCCAGCCTGACAGGGGAGCTGTTCTGACAGGGGAGTCAGGGCTCTGCCTTCCAGCCTGACAGGGGAGACTGTTCTGACAGGGGGAGTCAGGGCTCTGCCTTCCAGCCTGACTGGGGGAGGCTGTTCTGACAGGGGGAGTCAGGGCTCTGCCTTCCAGCCTGACAGGGGAGACTGTTCTGACAGGGGGAGTCAGGGCTCTGCCTTCCAGCCTGACAGGGGGAGTCAGGGCTCTGCCTTCCAGCCTGACAGGGGGAGTCAGGGCTCTGCCTTCCAGCCTGACAGGGGGAGTCAGGGCTCTGCCTTCCAGCCTGACAGGGGAGTCAGGGCTCTGCCTTCCAGTCTGACAGGGGAGTCAGGGCTCTGCCTTCCAGCCTGACAGGGGGAGTCAGGGCTCTGCCTTCCAGCCTGACAGGGGGAGTCAGGGCTCTGCCTTCCAGCCTGACTGGGGAGTCAGGGCTCTGCCTTCCAGCCTGACAGGGGAGTCAGGGCTCTGCCTTCCAGCCTGACAGGGGAGTCAGGGCTCTGCCTTCCAGCCTGACAGGGGGAGTCAGGGCTCTGCCTTCCAGCCTGACAGGGAGACTGTTCTGACAGGGGAGTCAGGGCTCTGCCTTCCAGCCTGACAGGGGAGACTGTTCTGACAGGGGAGTCAGGGCTCTGCCTTCCAGCCTGACTGGGGAGTCAGGCTCTGTCTTCCAGCCTGACAGGGGGAGACTGTTCTGACTGGGGGAGTCAGGGCTCTGCCTTCCAGCCTGACAGGGGGAGTCAGGGCTCTGTCTTCCAGCCTGACAGGGGAGACTGTTCTGACTGGGGGAGTCAGGGCTCTGCCTTCCAGCCTGACAGGGGGAGTCAGGGCTCTGCCTTCCAGCCCGACTGGGGGAGGCTGTTCTGACAGGGGGAGTCAGGGCTCTGCCTTCCAGCCTGACAGGGGAGACTGGACAGGGGGAGTCAGGGCTCTGCCTTCCAGCCTGACAGGGGGAGTCAGGGCTCTGCCTTCCAGCCTGACAGGGGAGTCAGGGCTCTGCCTTCCAGCCTGACAGGGGGAGTCAGGGCTCTGCCTTCCAGCCTGACAGGGGGAGTCAGGGCTCTGCCTTCCAGCCTGACAGGGGAGTCAGGGCTCTGCCTTCCAGCCTGACAGGGGGAGTCAGGGCTCTGCCTTCCAGCCTGACAGGAGAGACTGTTCTGACAGGGGAGTCAGGCTCTGCCTTCCAGCCTGACAGGGGGAGTCAGGGCTCTGCCTTCCAGCCTGACAGGGGAGTCAGGGCTCTGCCTTCCAGCCTGACAGGGGAGTCAGGGCTCTGCCTTCCAGCCTGACCCAGGGGAGCCAGGCTCTGCCTTCCAGCCTGACAGGGGAGTCAGGGCTCTGCCTTCCAGCCTGACTGGGAGTCAGGGCTCTGCCTTCCAGCCTGACAGGGGAGTCAGGGCTCTGCCTTCCAGCCTGACAGGGGGAGTCAGGGCTCTGCCTTCCAGCCTGACTGGGGAGACTGTTCTGACTGGGGGAGTCAGGGCTCTGCCTTCCAGCCTGACAGGGGGAGTCAGGGCTCTGCCTTCCAGCCTGACAGGGGGAGTCAGGGCTCTGCCTTCCAGCCTGACTGGGGGAGTCAGGGCTCTGCCTTCCAGCCTGACTGGGGAGACTGTTCTGACTGGGGAGTCAGGGCTCTGCCTTCCAGCCTGACAGGGGAGACTGTTCTGACTGGGGAGCTGTGGGCTCTGCCTTCCAGCCTGACAGGGGGAGTCAGGGCTCTGCCTTCCAGCCTGACAGGGGAGTCAGGGCTCTGCCTTCCAGCCTGACTGGGGGAGTCAGGCTCTGCCTTCCAGCATGACAGGGGAGACTGTTCTGACTGGGAGTCAGGGCTCTGCCTTCCAGCCTGACAGGGGAGACTGTTCTGACTGGGGGAGTCAGGGCTCTGCCTTCCAGCATGACAGGGGAGACTGTTCTGACTGGGGGAGTCAGGGCTCTGCCTTCCAGCCTGACAGGGGAGACTGTTCTGACAGGGGGAGTCAGGGCTCTGCCTTCCAGCCTGACTGGGGAGACTGTTCTGACTGGGGGAGTCAGGGCTCTGCCTTCCAGCCTGACAGGGGAGACTGTTCTGACTGGGGGAGTCAGGGCTCTGCCTTCCAGCCTGACAGGGGGAGTCAGGGCTCTGCCTTCCAGCCTGACAGGGGGAGTCAGGGCTCTGCCTTCCAGCCTGACTGGGGGAGTCAGGGCTCAGCCTGACAGGGGGAGTCAGGGCTCTGCCTTCCAGCCTGACAGGGGGAGTCAGGGCTCTGCCTTCCAGCCTGACAGGGGAGTCAGGCTCTGCCTTCCAGCCTGACAGGGGAGTCAGGGCTCTGCCTTCCAGCCTGACTGGGAGTCAGGGCTCTGCCTTCCAGCCTGACAGGGGAGTCAGGTCTCTGCCTTCCAGCCTGACTGGGGGAGTCAGGGCTCTGCCTTCCAGCCTGACAGGGGAGTCAGGGCTCTGCCTTCCAGCCTGACAGGGGAGTCAGGGCTCTGCCTTCCAGCCTGACAGGGGGAGTCAGGGCTCTGCCTTCCAGCCTGACAGGGGGAGTCAGGGCTCTGCCTTCCAGCCTGACTGGGGGAGTCAGGGCTCTGCCTTCCAGCCTGACAGGGGAGACTGTTCTGACTGGGGGAGTCAGGGCTCTGCCTTCCAGCCTGACAGGGGGAGTCAGGGCTCTGCCTTCCAGCCTGACAGGGGAGACTGTTCTGACTGGGGGAGTCAGGGCTCTGCCTTCCAGCCTGACTGGGGGAGTCAGGGCTCTGCCTTCCAGCCTGACTGGGGAGACTGTTCTGACTGGGGGAGTCAGGGCTCTGCCTTCCAGCCTGACAGGGGAGACTGTTCTGACTGGGGGAGTCAGGGCTCTGCCTTCCAGCCTGACAGGGGAGTCAGGGCTCTGCCTTCCAGCCTGACAGGGGAGTCAGGGCTCTGCCTTCCAGCCTGACTGGGGAGTCAGGGCTCTGCCTTCCAGCCTGACAGGGGAGTCAGGGCTCTGCCTTCCAGCCTGACAGGGGGAGTCAGGGCTCTGCCTTCCAGCCTGACAGGGGGAGTCAGGGCTCTGCCTTCCAGCCTGACAGGGGGAGTCAGGCTCTGCCTTCCAGCCTGACTGGGGGAGTCAGGGCTCTGCCTTCCAGCCTGACAGGGGGAGTCAGGTCTCTGCCTTCCAGCCTGACTGGGGAGTCAGGGCTCTGCCTTCCAGCCTGACAGGGGAGTCAGGGCTCTGCCTTCCAGCCTGACAGGGGAGTCAGGGCTCTGCCTTCCAGCCTGACAGGGAGTCAGGGCTCTGCCTTCCAGCCTGACAGGGGGAGTCAGGGCTCTGCCTTCCAGCCTGACTGGGGAGTCAGGGCTCTGCCTTCCAGCCTGACTGGGGAGACTGTTCTGACTGGGGGAGTCAGGCTCTGCCTTCCAGCCTGACAGGGGGAGTCTCTGCCTTCCAGCCTGACAGGGAGACTGTTCTGACTGGGGGAGTCAGGGCTCTGCCTTCCAGCCTGACTGGGGGAGTCAGGGCTCTGCCTTCCAGCCTGACTGGGGGAGACTGTTCTGACTGGGGAGTCAGGGCTCTGCCTTCCAGCCTGACAGGGAGACTGTTCTGACTGGGGAGTCAGGGCTCTGCCTTCCAGCCTGACAGGGGAGACTGTTCTGACTGGGGGAGTCAGGGCTCTGCCTTCCAGCCTGACAGGGGAGACTGTTCTGACTGGGGAGTCAGGGCTCTGCCTTCCAGCCTGACAGGGGAGTCAGGGCTCTGCCTTCCAGCCTGACAGGGAGTCAGGGCTCTGCCTTCCAGCCTGACTGGGGGAGTCAGGGCTCTGCCTTCCAGCCTGACAGGGGGAGTCAGGGCTCTGCCTTCCAGCCTGACTGGGGGAGTCAGGGCTCTGCCTTCCAGCCTGACAGGGGGAGTCAGGGCTCTGCCTTCCAGCCTGACTGGGGGAGTCAGGGCTCTGCCTTCCAGCCTGACAGGGGGAGTCAGGGCTCTGCCTTCCAGACTGACAGGGGGAGTCAGGGCTCTGCCTTCCAGCCTGACAGGGGGAGTCAGGGCTCTGCCTTCCAGCCTGACAGATACGTACCCCTTGTCATCCTGGAAGGAGAGGGGAACAGACCTCCATTAACAGATACGTACCCCTTGTCATCCTGGAAGGAGAGGGGAACAGACCTCCATTAACAGATACGTACCCCTTGTCATCCTGGAAGGAGAGGGGAACAGACCTCCATTAACAGATACGTGCCCCTTGTCATCCTGGAAGGAGAGGGAACAGACCTCCATTAACAGATACGTACCCCTTGTCATCCTGGAAGGAGAGGGGAACAGACCTCCATTAACAGATACGTACCCCTTGTCATCCTGGAAGGAGAGGAGAACAGACCTCCATTAACAGATACGTACCCCTTGTCATCCTGGAAGGAGAGGGAACAGACCTCCATTAACAGATACGTACCCCTTGTCATCCTGGAAGGAGAGGGGAACAGACCTCCATTAACAGATACGTACCCTTGTCATCCTGGAAGGAGAGGGGAACAGACGTCCATTAATTAACAGATACGTACCCCTTGTCATCCTGGAAGGAGAGGGGAACAGACCTCCATTAACAGATACGTACCCTTGTCA
>NW_027008150.1:67500-97500 GCF_036934945.1 Oncorhynchus masou masou | reverse complement strand
ACATTTCTACATTTCTACATTTCTACAATTAGAACATTTCTACATTTAGAACATTTTGAACATTTCTACATTTAGAACATTTCTACATTAAGAACATTTCTACATTCAGAACATTTCTACATTCCAAACATTTCTACATTCAGAACATTTCTACATTTCTACATTCAGAACATTTCTACATTCAGAACATTTCTACATTTAGAACATTTCTACATTTAGAACATTTTGAACATTTCTACATTTAGAACATTTCTACATTTAGAACATTTCTACATTCAGAACATTTCTACATTCAGAACATTTCTACATTTTTACATTCAGAACATTTTGAACATTTCTACATTTAGAACATTTTTACATTTCTACATTTAGAACATTTCTACATTTAGAACATTTCTACATTTAGAACATTTTGAACATTTCTACATTTAGAACATTTCTACATTTAGAACATTTCTACATTTAGAACATTTCTACATTCAGAACATTTCTACATTCAGAACATTTCTACATTTAGAACATTTTGAACATTTCTACATTTAGAACATTTCTACATTTAGAACATTTCTACATTTAGAACATTTCTACATTCAGAACATTTCTACATTCAGAACATTTCTACATTTTTACATTCAGAACATTTTGAACATTTCTACATTTAGAACATTTTTACATTTCAACATTTAGAACATTTCTACATTCAGAACATTTCTACATTTCTATATTCAGAACATTTCTACATTTCAAACATTTCTACATTCAGAACATTTCTAACATTTCTACATTTAGAACATTTTGAACATTTCTACATTTAGAACATTTTGAACATTTCTACATTTAGAACATTTCTACATTTCTACATTTAGAACATTTCTACATTTCTACATTTAGAACATTTCTACATTTCTACATTCAGAACATTTCTACATTTAGAACATTTCTACATTCAGAACATTTCTACATTCAGAACATTTCTACATTTAGAACATTTCTACATTCAGAACATTTCTACATTTAGAGCATTTCTACATTTAGAACATTTCTACATTCAGAACATTTCTACATTTCAAACATTTCTACATTCAGAACATTTCTACATTTTGAACATTTCTACATTCAGAACAGTTCTACCTTTTTACATTCAGAACATTTTGAACATTTCTACATTTAGAACATTTCTATATTTAGAACATTTCTACATTTTGAACATTTCTACATTCCAAACATAGAAATGTAGAAATGTTCTGAAGGTAGAAATGTAGAAATGTTCTGAATGTAGAAATGTAGAAATGCTAGAAATGTATGGATGTTCTAAATGTAGAAATACTCTGAGTGTAGAAATGTATAAATGTCCTAAATGTAGAAATGTCCTAAATGTAGAAATGTAGAAATGATCTGAATGTAGAAATGTAGAAATGATCTGAATGTAGAAATGTTCTAAATGTAGAAATGTTTGGAATGTAGAAATGTTCTAAATGTAGAAATGTTAGAAATGTTCTAAATGTAGAAATGTTCTAAATGTAGAAATGTTAGAAATGTTCTAAATGTAGAAATGTTAGAAATGTTCTAAATGTGGAAATGTTATGAGTGTAGAAATGTAGAAATGTTCTAAATGTAGAAATGTTCTAAATGTTCTAAAGGTGGAAATGTTCTAAAAGTTCTAAATGTAGAAATGTTCTAAACGTTCCAAATGTAGAAATGTTCTGAATTATCCGCATGCTTTTAAATGTAGATGAATGTTCTTTCATAACTGTGTTTGTTTGTAATGTTTCTGAGCCACTAAACATGATGAATCAGCGTGGGGTTAAAATATCCCATCAGATGTGGACATCTAGACCATAACCTGCCAACGACACTGCCTGAGGCCCACGTCTGGAGTACACACACACACACACACACACACACACACACACACACACACACACACACACACACACACAGGACAGACGACAGTGTGACACACACACACACTCTCACACACACACACACACACACACACACACACACACACACACACACACACACACACACACACACACACACACACACACACACACACACACACACACACACACACACGACAGACCACAGTGTGACACACACACACACCCCCCTTGTGGTGCATCCCAGTGGTCATTGCTGGTTGTAGTGAAGGGCTGTGTGGTTTATAATGCAGTCTTTCATAGCCCTGGAGGGAGAGTAGAGTGGACCGTAGAGCAGAGCAACCCGCAGAGATAAACACTGACTGTAAATTAAGCCTGGGGCCGGCCATGCAGGTGCCATGCTGCAAAACACCAGGCAACACTAGAAAATATACATTTTCACAACCTAAAGATTTGAATATGCATTCACGACGGCTGGATGTTAGGGTCCAGGGAGGACCAGTTGTACATTTTCCATACACTCATCCTCAGAGCAACATTTTTGCACTGCAGTAGTTCATCTTTAGTTACACTGTTCTGCAGTAGTTCGTCCAGTGCAGAGGTCACTGCAGTAGTTCATCTTTAGTTACACTGTTCTGCAGTAGTTCGTCCAGTGCAGAGGTCACTGCAGTAGTTCATCTTTAGTTACACTGTTCTGCAGTAGTTCGTCCAGTGCAGAGGTCACTGCAGTAGTTCATCTTTAGTTACACTGTTCTGCAGTAGTTCGTCCAGTGCAGAGGTCACTGCAGTAGTTCATCTTTAGTTACACTGTTCTGCAGTAGTTCGTCCAGTGCAGAGGTCACTGCAGTAGTTCATCTTTAGTTACACTGTTCTGCAGTAGTTAGTCAGTGCAGAGGTCACTGCAGTAGTTCATCTTTAGTTACACTGTTCTGCTGTAGTTAGTCCAGTGCAGAGGTCACTGCAGTAGTTCATCTTTAGTTACACTGTTCTGCAGTAGTTCGTCCAGTGCAGAGGTCACTGCAGTAGTTCTACCAGTGCAGAGGTCACTGCAGTAGTTCGTCCAGTGCAGAGGTCACTGCAGTAGTTCGTCCAGTGCAGAGGTCACTGCAGTAGTTCATCTTTAGTTACACTGTTCTGCAGTAACACCAGTGCAGAGGTCACTGCAGTAGTTCTGAAGGATCGGGAGACAGGCACAGGAATGCATAGTTTTTAACAATTAAACCCAAATTACAGCTTGCCAAAGACGGAAGACCAAACAAACACTTAACAAAAACACAGGGTAGAAACCCAAATAGAAGAGTGTGAACAACAGATGATTAACACACGGGCAAGTACTTCCATCTGCCCAATCCACAGGTCACTGCAGCCCAGAACACACAGTTCAGGTAGGTCACCAATGGACATAGTAACAATAATCAACCAGTTCAGAGGTCACATATATACAAATACTAATCAGTGGGAACCAGGAGACAGGTGTGATGGAAGGATCACTGCAGTAGTACTTCCAGTAGAGACACTGCAGTAGTTCTACCAGTTCAGAGGTCACTGCAGTAGTTCTACCAGTTCAGAGGTCACTGCAGTAGTTCTACCAGTTCAGAGGTCACTGCAGTAGTTCTACCAGTTCAGAGGTCACTGCAGTAGTTCTACCAGTTCAGAGGTCACTGCAGTAGTTCTACCAGTTCAGAGGTCACTGCAATAGTTCTACCAGTTCAGAGGTCACTGCAGTAGTTCTACCAGTACAGACACCACTGCAGTAGTTCTAACAGTTCAGAGGTCACTGCAGTAGTTCCTACAGTTCAGAGGTCACTGCGGTAGTTCGACCAGTACAGACGCCACTGCAGTAGTTCTACCAGTTCAGAGGTCACTGCAGTAGTTCTACCAGTACAGACGCCACTGCAGTAGTTCTACTAGTTTAGAGGTCACTGCAGTAGTTCCTCCAGTTCAGAGGTCACTGCGGTAGTTCTACCAGTTCAGAGGTCACTGCAGTAGTACTAGCAGTTCAGAGGTCACTGCAGTAGTTCTACCAGTTCAGAGGTCACTACAGGTGTTCTACCAGTTCAGAGGTCACTGCTGTAGTTCTACCAGTTCAGAGGTTACTGCAGTAGTTCTACCAGTTCAGAGGTCACTGCTGTAGTTCTTCCAGTTCAGAGGTCAATTCTGTAGTTCTACCAGTTCAGACACCACTGCGATCACCGCTTGTTATGCCACCTGATGAGGCCTTGGTGTGTCTGAAAAGCGGGCACAAGAGGACAGCAACACAAACACAGCGGTATGATGTGATAAACCAAAGCAGCAGTTGTACGACCCAGCAGTCGCTCTGGCCTGAAATATTATACAGCTGGAAAACGGTGGGGAACATAAACCCTGGGAATGTGGAAACATAGAGAGGAGCTCTATGCCTGGTCATCCTTTTCTCAATCACTACCCTACCAGGATATACTGGGGATTACTACCCTACCAGGATATACTGGGGATTACTACCCTACCAGGATATATTGGGGATTACTACCCTACCAGGATATACTGGGGCTTACTACCCTACCAGTATATACTGGGGCTTACTACCCTACCAGGATATACTGGGGATTACTACCCTACCAGGATATACTGGGGCTTACTACCCTACCAGGATATACTGGGGATTAGAGGAGTTACTACCCTACCAGGATATACTGGGATTACTACCCTACCAGGATATACTGGGGATTACTACCCTACCAGGATATACTGGGGCTTACTACCCTACCAGGATATACTGGGGATTACTACCCTACCAGGATATACTGGGGATTACTACCCTACCAAGATATACTGGGGATTACTACCCTACCAGGATATACTGGGGCTTACTACCCTACCAGGATATACTGGGGATTACTACCCTACCAGGATATACTGGGGATTAGAGGAGTTACTACCCTACCAGGATATACTGGGGCTTAGAGGAGTTACTACCCTACCAGGATATACTGGGGATTAGAGGAGTTACTACCCTACCAGGATATACTGGGGATTACTACCCTACCAGGATATACTGGGGGGAGTTACTACCCTACCAGGATATACTGGGGATTACTTACCCCTACCAGGATATACTGGGGATTAGAGGAGTTACTACCCTACCAGGATATACTGGGGATTACTACCCTACCAGGATATACTGGGGATTAGAGGAGTTACTACCCTACCAGGATATACTGGGGATTAGGAGGAGTTACTACCCTACCAGGATATACTGGGGATTACTACCCTACCAGGATATACTGGGGATTAGAGGAGTTACTACCCTACCAGGATATACTGGGGATTACTACCCTACCAGGATATACTGGGGATTAGAGGAGTTACTACCCTACCAGGATATACTGGGATTAGAGGAGTTACTACCCTACCAGGATATACTGGGGATTACTACCCTACCAGGATATACTGGGGATTAGAGGAGTACTACCCTACCAGGATATACTGGGGATTACTGGGGATTACTACCCTACCAGGATATACTGGGGATTAGAGGAGTTACTACCCTACCAGGGTATACTGGGGATTACTACCCTACCGGGATATACTGGGGATTAGAGGAGTTACTACCCTACCAGGATATACTGGGGTTTACTACCCTACCAGGATATACTGGGGATTACTTACTACCCTACCAGGATATACTGGGGATTACTACCCTACCAGGATATACTGGGGCTTACTACCCTACCAGGATATATTGGGGATTACTACCCTACCAGGATATACTGGGGATTAGAGGGAGTTACTACCCTACCAGGATATACTGGGGATTACTACCCTACCAGGATATACTGGGGATACCAGGATATACTGGGGCTTACTACCCTACCAGGATATACTGGGGATTACTACCCTACCAGGATATACTGGGGATTACTTACCCCTACCAGGATATACTGGGGATTACTACCTACCAGGATATACTGGGGATTAGAGGAGTTACTACCCTACCAGGATATACTGGGGATTACTACCCTACCAGGATATACTGGGATTAGGGGATTACTACCCTACCAGGATATACTGGGGATTAGAGGAGTTACTACCCTACCAGGATATACTGGGGATTACTACCCTACCAGGATATACTGGGGATTACTACCCTACCAGGATATACTGGGGATTACTACCCTACCAGGATATACTGGGGCTTACTACCCTACCAGGATATACTGGGGATTACTACCCTACCAGGATATACTGGGGATTACTACCCTACCAGGATATACTGGGGATTACTACCCTACCAGGATATACTGGGGATTACTACCCTACCAGGATATACTGGGGCTTAGAGGAGTTACTACCCTACCAGGATATACTGGGGCTTACTACCCTACCAGGATATACTGGGGATTACTACCCTACCAGGATATACTGGGGATTAGAGGAGTTACTACCCTACCAGGGTATACTGGGGATTACTACCCTACCGGGATATACTGGGGATTAGAGGAGTTACTACCCTACCAGGATATACTGGGGATTACTACCCTACCAGGATATACTGGGGCTTACTACCCTACCAGGATATACTGGGGATTACTACCCTACCAGGATATACTGGGGATTACTACCCTACCAGGATATACTGGGGCTTACTACCCTACCAGGATATACTGGGGATTACTACCCCTACCAGGATATACTGGGGATTACTACCCTACCAGGATATACTGGGGATTAGAGGAGTTACTACCCTACCAGGATATACTGGGGATTAGATTACTACCCTACCAGGATATACTGGGGATTACTACCCTACCAGGATATACTGGGGATTACTACCCTACCAGGATATACTGGGGATTAGAGGAGTTACTACCCTACCAGGATATACTGGGGATTACTACCCTACCAGGATATACTGGGGATTAGAGGAGTTACTACCCTACCAGGATATACTGGGGATTACTACCCTACCAGGATATACTGGGGATTACTACCCTACCAGGATATACTGGGGATTACTACCCTACCAGGATATACTGGGGATTACTACCCTACCAGGATATACTGGGGATTACTACCCTACCAGGATATACTGGGGATTAGAGGAGTTACTACCCTACCAGGATATACTGGGGATTACTACCCTACCAGGATATACTGGGATTACTACCCTACCAGGATATACTGGGGCTTACTACCCTACCAGGATATACTGGGGATTACTACCCTACCAGGATATACTGGGGCTTACTACCCTACCAGGATATACTGGGGATTAGATTACTACCCTACCAGGATATACTGGGGATTAGATATACTGGAGTTACTACCCTACCAGGATATACTGGGGATTATTACTACCCTACCAGGATATACTGGGGATTACTACCCTACCAGGATATACTGGGGATTACTACCCTACCAGGATATACTGGGGATTACTACCCTACCAGGATATACTGGGGATTACTACCCTACCAGGATATACTGGGGATTAGAGGAGTTACTACCCTTACCAGGATATACTGGGGATTACTACCCTACCAGGATATACTGGGGATTACCAGGATATACTGGGGCTTACTACCCTACCAGGATATACTGGGGATTACTACCCTACCAGGATATACTGGGGATTACTACCCTACCAGGATATACTGGGGCTTACTACCCTACCAGGATATACTGGGGATTACTACCCTACCAGGATATACTGGGGATTACTACCCTACCAGGATATACTGGGATTACTACCCTACCAGGATATACTGGGGATTACTACCCTACCAGGATATACTGGGGATTACTACCCTACCAGGATATACTGGGGATTACTACCCTACCAGGATATACTGGGGATTACTACCCTACCAGGATATACTGGGGATTAGAGGAGTTACTACCCTACCAGGATATACTGGGGATTACTACCCTACCAGGATATACTGGGGATTACTACCCTACCAGGATATACTGGGGATTACTACCCTACCAGGATATACTGGGGATTACTACCCTACCAGGATATACTGGGGATTACTACCCTACCAGGATATACTGGGGATTAGAGGAGTTACTACCCTACCAGGATATACTGGGGATTACTACCCTACCAGGATATACTGGGGATTACTACCCTACCAGGATATACTGGGGATTAGAGGAGTTACTACCCTACCAGGATATACTGGGGATTACTACCCTACCAGGATATACTGGGGATTACTACCCTACCAGGATATACTGGGGATTACTACCCTACCAGGATATACTGGGATTACTACCCTACCAGGATATACTGGGGATTACTACCCTACCAGGATATACTGGGGATTACTACCCTACCAGGATATACTGGGGATTACTACCCTACCAGGATATACTGGGATTACTACCCTACCAGGATATACTGGGGATTACTACCCTACCAGGATATACTGGGGTTTACTACCCTACCAGGATATACTGGGGATTACTACCCTACCAGGATATACTGGGGATTAGAGGAGTTACTACCCTACCAGGATATACTGGGGATTACTACCCTACCAGGATATACTGGGGATTACTACCCTACCAGGATATACTGGGGATTAGAGGAGTTACTACCCTACCAGGATATACTGGGGATTACTACCCTACCAGGATATACTGGGGCTTACTACCCTACCAGGATATACTGGGGATTACTACCCTACCAGGATATACTGGGGATTACCAGGATATACTGGGGATTACTACCCTACCAGGATATACTGGGGATTACTACCCTACCAGGATATACTGGGGATTACTACCCTACCAGGATATACTGGGGATTACTACCCTACCAGGATATACTGGGGATTACTACCCTACCAGGATATACTGGGGATTACTACCCTACCAGGATATACTGGGGATTAGAGGAGTTACTACCCTACCAGGATATACTGGGGATTACTACCCTACCAGGATATACTGGGGATTACTACCCTACCAGGATATACTGGGGATTACTACCCTACCAGGATATACTGGGGATTACTACCCTACCAGGATATACTGGGGATTACTACCCTACCAGGATATACTGGGGATTACTACCCTACCAGGATATACTGGGGATTACTACCCTACCAGGATATACTGGGGATTACTACCCTACCAGGATATACTGGGGCTTACTACCCTACCAGGATATACTGGGGATTACTACCCTACCAGGATATACTGGGATTACTACCCTACCAGGATATACTGGGGAGGAGTTACTACCCTACCAGGATATACTGGGGATTACTACCCTACCAGGATATACTGGGGATTAGAGGAGTTACTACCCTACCAGGATATACTGGGGATTACTACCCTACCAGGATATACTGGGATTACTACTCCTACCAGGATATACTGGGGATTACTACCCTACCAGGATATACTGGGGATTAGAGGAGTTACTACCCTACCAGGATATACTGGGGATTACTACCCTACCAGGATATACTGGGGATTACTTACCAGGATATACTGGGGATTAGAGGAGTTACTACCAGGATATACTGGGGATTAGAGGAGTTACTACCCTACCAGGATATACTGGGGATTACTACCCTACCAGGATATACTGGGGATTACTACCCTACCAGGATATACTGGGGATTAGAGGAGTTACTACCCTACCAGGATATACTGGGGATTACTACCCTACCAGGATATACTGGGGATTACTACCCTACCAGGATATACTGGGGATTACTACCCTACCAGGATATACTGGGGATTACTACCCTACCAGGATATACTGGGGATTACTACCCTACCAGGATATACTGGGGATTAGAGGAGTTACTACCCTACCAGGATATACTGGGGATTACTACCCTACCAGGATATACTGGGGATTAGAGGAGCTACTACCCTACCAGGATATACTGGGGATTACTACCCTACCAGGATATACTGGGGATTACTACCCTACCAGGATATACTGGGGATTACTACCCTACCAGGATATACTGGGGATTAGAGGAGTTACTACCCTACCAGGATATACTGGGGATTACTACCCTACCAGGATATACTGGGGATTAGAGGAGTTACTACCCTACCAGGATATACTGGGGATTACTACCCTACCAGGATATACTGGGGATTACTACCCTACCAGGATATACTGGGGATTACTACCCTACCAGGATATACTGGGGATTAGAGGGGATTACTACCCTGGGGATATACTGGGGATTACTACCCTACCAGGATATACTGGGGATTAGAGGAGTTACTACCCTACCAGGATATACTGGGGATTACTACCCTACCAGGATATACTGGGGATTACTACCCTACCAGGATATACTGGGGATTAGAGGAGTTACTACCCTACCAGGATATACTGGGGATTACTACCCTACCAGGATATACTGGGGATTACTACCCTACCAGGATATACTGGGGATTACTACACAACCAGGATATACTGGGGATTACTACACAACCAGGATATGCTGGGGATTACTACCCTACGAGGATATACTGGGGATTACTACCCCTACCAGGATATACTGGGGATTACTACCCTACCAGGATATACTGGGGATTAGAGGAGTTACTACCCTACCAGGATATACTGGGGATTAGAGGAGTTACTACCTACCAGGATATACTGGGGATTACTACCCTACCAGGATATACTGGGGATTACTACCCTACCAGGATATACTGGGGATTACTACCCTACCAGGATATACTGGGGATTAGAGGAGTTACTACCCTACCAGGATATGCTGGGGATTACTACCCTACCAGGATATACTGGGGATTAGAGGAGTTACTACCCTACCAGGATATACTGGTGATTACTACCCTACCAGGATATACTGGGGCTTACTACCCTACCAGGATATACTGGGGATTACTACCCTACCAGGATATACTGGGGCTTACTACCCTACCAGGATATACTGGGGATTAGAGGAGTTACTACCCTACCAAGATATACTGGGGATTACTACCCTACCAGGATATACTGGGGATTACTACCCTACCAGGATATACTGGGGATTACTACCCTACGAGGATATGCTGGGGATTACTACCCTACCAGGATATACTGGGGATTACTACCCTACCAGGATATACTGGGGATTAGAGGAGCTACTACCCTACCAGGATATACTGGGGATTTACTACCCTACCAGGATATACTGGGGATTAGAGGAGTTACTACCCTACCAGGATATACTGGGGATTACTACCCTACCAGGATATACTGGGGATTAGAGGAGTTACTACCCTACCAGGATATACTGGGGATTAGAGGAGTTACTACCCTACCAGGATATACTGGGGATTACTACCCTACCAGGATATACTGGGGATTACTACCCTACCAGGATATACTGGGGATTACTACCCTACCAGGATATACTGGGCCTTAGAGGAGTTACTACCCTACCAGGATATACTGGGGATGACTACCCTACCAGGATATACTGGGGATTACTACCCTACCAGGATATACTGGGGATTACTACCCTACGAGGATATGCTGGGGATTACTACCCTACCAGGATATACTGGGGATTACTACCCTACCAGGATATACTGGGGATTAGAGGAGTTACTACCCTACCAGGATATACTGGGGATTAGAGGAGTTACTACCCTACCAGGATATACTGGGGATTACTACCCTACCAGGATATACTGGGGATTACTACCCTACCAGGATATACTGGGGATTACTACCCTACCAGGATATACTGGGGATTAGGAGGAGTTACTACCCTACCAGGATATGCTGGGGATTACTACCCTACCAGGATATACTGGGGATTAGAGGAGTTACTACCCTACCAGGATATACTGGTGATTACTACCCTACCAGGATATACTGGGGCTTACTACCCTACCAGGATATACTGGGGATTAGAGGAGTTACTACCCTACCAAGATATACTGGGGATTACTACCCTACCAGGATATACTGGGGATTACTACCCTACGAGGATATGCTGGGGATTACTACCCTACCAGGATATACTGGGGATTACTACCCTACCAGGATATACTGGGGATTAGAGGAGTTACTACCCTACCAGGATATACTGGGGATTAGAGGAGTTACTACCCTACCAGGATATACTGGGGATTACTACCCTACCAGGATATACTGGGGCTTACTACCCTACCAGGATATGCTGGGGATTACTACCCTACCAGGATATACTGGGGATTACTACCCTACCAGGATATACTGGGGATTAGAGGAGTTACTACCCTACCAGGATATGCTGGGGATTACTACCCTACCAGGATATACTGGGGATTAGAGGAGTTACTACCCTACCAGGATATACTGGTGATTACTACCCTACCAGGATATACTGGGGACTACCCTACCAGGATATACTGGGGATTAGAGGAGTTACTACCCTACCAAGATATACTGGGGATTACTACCCTACCAGGATATACTGGGGATTACTACCCTACCAGGATATACTGGGGATTACTACCCTACCAGGATATACTGGGGATTACTACCCTACCAGGATATACTGGGGATTACTACCCTACCAGGATATACTGGGGCTTACTACCCTACCAGGATATACTGGGGCTTACTACCCTACCAGGATATACTGGGCTTACTACCCTACCAGGATATACTGGGATTACTACCCTACCAGGATATACTGGGGATTACTACCCTACCAGGATATACTGGGGATTACTACCCTACCAGGATATACTGGGGATTACTACCCTACCAGGATATACTGGGGATTACTACCCTACCAGGATATACTGGGGATTACTACCCTACCAGGATATACTGGGGATTAGAGGAGTTACTACCCTACCAGGATATGCTGGGGATTACTACCCTACCAGGATATACTGGGGATTAGGAGGAGTTACTACCCTACCAGGATATACTGGTGATTACTACCCTACCAGGATATACTGGGGCTTACTACCCTACCAGGATATACTGGGGATTAGAGGAGTTACTACCCTACCAAGATATACTGGGGATTACTACCCTACCAGGATATACTGGGGATTACTACCCTACGAGGATATGCTGGGGATTACTACCCTACCAGGATATACTGGGGATTACTACCCTACCAGGATATACTGGGGATTAGAGGAGTTACTACCCTACCAGGATATACTGGGGATTAGGAGTTACTACCCTACCAGGATATACTGGGGATTACTACCTACCAGGATATGCTGGGGCTTACTACCCTACCAGGATATGCTGGGGATTACTACCCTACCAGGATATACTGGGGATTACTACCCTACCAGGATATACTGGGGATTAGAGGAGTTACTACCCTACCAGGATATGCTGGGGATTACTACCCTACCAGGATATACTGGGGATTAGAGGAGTTACTACCCTACCAGGATATACTGGTGATTACTACCCTACCAGGATATACTGGGGCTTACTACCCTACCAGGATATACTGGGGATTAGAGGAGTTACTACCCTACCAAGATATACTGGGGATTACTACCCTACCAGGATATACTGGGGATTACTACCCTACCAGGATATACTGGGGCTTACTACCCTACCAGGATATACTGGGGATTACTACCCTACCAGGATATACTGGGGATTACTACCCTACCAGGATATACTGGGGCTTACTACCCTACCAGGATATACTGGAGTTACTACCCTACCAGGATATACTGGGGCTTACTACCCTACCAGGATATACTGGGATTACTACCCTACCAGGATATACTGGGGATTACTACCCTACCAGGATATACTGGGGATTACTACCCTACCAGGATATACTGGGGCTTACTACCCTACCAGGATATACTGGGATTACTACCCTACCAGGATATACTGGGGATTACTACCCTACCAGGATATACTGGGGATTAGAGGAGTTACTACCCTACCAGGATATACTGGGGATTACTACCCTACCAGGATATACTGGGGATTACTACCCTACCAGGATATACTGGGGATTACTACCCTACCAGGATATACTGGGGCTTAGAGGAGTTACTACCCTACCAGGATATACTGGGGATTACTACCCTACCAGGATATACTGGGGCCTACCCTACCAGGATATACTGGGGCTTACTACCCTACCAGGATATACTGGGGATTACTACCCTACCAGGATATACTGGGGATTACTACCCTACCAGGATATACTGGGGATTAGAGGGAGTTACTACCCTACCAGGATATACTGGGATTACCCTACCAGGATATACTGGGGCTTAGAGGAGTTACTACCCTACCAGGATATACTGGGGATTACTACCCTACCAGGATATACTGGGGCTTACTACCCTACCAGGATATACTGGGGCTTACTACCCTACCAGGATATACTGGGGATTACTACCCTACCAGGATATACTGGGGATTACTACCCTACCAGGATATACTGGGGATTAGAGGAGTTACTACCCTACCAGGATATACTGGGGATTACTACCCTACCAGGATATACTGGGGATTACTACCCTACCAGGATATACTGGGGATTAGAGGAGTTACTACCCTACCAGGATATACTGGGGATTACTACCCTACCAGGATATACTGGGGATTAGAGGAGTTACTACCCTACCAGGATATACTGGGGATTACTACCCTACCAGGATATACTGGGGATTAGAGGAGTTACTACCCTACCAGGATATACTGGGGATTACTACCCTACCAGGATATACTGGGATTACTACCACCAGGTTATACTGGGGATTACTACCCTACCAGGATATACTGGGGATTAGAGGAGTTACTACCCTACCAGGATATACTGGGGATTACTACCCTACCAGGATATACTGGGGCTTACTACCCTACCAGGATATACTGGGGATTACTACCCTACCAGGATATACTGGGGATTACTACCCTACCAGGATATACTGGGGATTAGAGGAGTTACTACCCTACCAGGATATACTGGGGATTACTACCCTATCAGGATATACTGGGGATTACTACACTACCAGGATATACTGGGGATACTACTGGGGATATACTGGGGATTACTACCCTACCAGGATATACTGGGGATTAGAGGAGTTACTACCCTACCAGGATATACTGGGGTTTACTACTACCAGGATATACTGGGGATTACTACCCTACCAGGATATACTGGGGATTACTACCCTACCAGGATATACTGGGGATTACTACCCTACCAGGATATACTGGGGATTAGAGGAGTTACTACCCTACCAGGATATACTGGGGATTACTACCCTACCAGGATATACTGGGGATTAGAGGAGTTACCCTACCAGGATATACTGGGGACCAGGATATACTGGGGATTAGAGGAGTTACTACCCTACCAGGATATACTGGGGATTACTACCCTACCAGGATATACTGGGGATTACTACCCTACCAGGTTATACTGGGGATTACTACCCTACCAGGATATACTGGGGATTAGAGGAGTTACTACCCTACCAGGATATACTGGGGATTACTACCCTACCAGGATATACTGGGGATTAGAGGAGTTCCTACCCTACCAGGATATACTGGGGATTACTACCCTACCAGGATATACTGGGGATTACTACCCTACCAGGATATACTGGGGATTACTACCCTACCAGGATATACTGGGGATTACTACCCTACCAGGATATACTGGGGATTAGAGGAGTTACTACCCTACCAGGATATACTGGGGTTTACTACCCTACCAGGATATACTGGGGATTAGAGGAGTTACTACCCTACCAGGATATACTGGGGTTTATTACCAGGATATACTGGGGATTACTACCCTACCAGGATATACTGGGGATTACTACCCTACCAGGATATACTGGGATTACTACCCTACCAGGATATACTGGGGATTAGAGGAGTTACTACCCTACCATGATATACTGGGGATTACTACCCTACCAGGATATACTGGGGCTTACTACCCTACCAGGATATACTGGGGCTTACTACCCTACCAGGATATACTGGGGTTACTACCCTACCAGGATATACTGGGGATTACTACCTACTAGGATATACTGGGGATTAGACCCTACCAGGATATACTGGGGATTACTACCCTACCAGGATATACTGGGGATTACTACCCTGCCAGGATATACTGGGGATTAGAGGAGTTACTACCCTACCAGGATATACTGGGGATTACTACCCTACCAGGATATACTGGGGATTACTACCCTACCAGGATATACTGGGGCTTACTACCCTACCAGGATATACTGGGGATTAGAGGAGTTACTACCCTACCAGGATATACTGGGGTTTACTACCCTACCAGGATATACTGGGGATTAGTACCCTACCAGGATATACTGGGGATTACTACCCTACCAGGATATACTGGGGCTTACTACCCTACCAGGATATACTGGGGATTACTACCCTACCAGGATATACTGGGGCTTACTACCCTACCAGGATATACTGGGATTACTACCCTACCAGGATATACTGGGGATTACTACCCTACCAGGATATACTGGGGATTACTACTCTACCAGGATATACTGGGGATTACTACCCTACCAGGATATACTGGGGCTTAGAGGAGTTACTACCCTACCAGGATATACTGGGGATTACTACCCTACCAGGATATACTGGGGATTACTACCCTACCAGGATATACTGGGGATTAGAGGAGTTACTACCCTACCAGGATATACTGGGGATTACTACCCTACCAGGATATACTGGGGATTACTACCCTACCAGGATATACTGGGGATTACTACCCTACCAGGATATACTGGGGATTACTACCCTACCAGGATATACTGGGGATTACTACCCTACCAGGATATACTGGGGATTAGAGGAGTTACTACCCTACCAGGATATACTGGGGATTACCTACCCTACCAGGATATACTGGGGATTAGAGGAGTTACTACCCTACCAGGATATACTGGGGATTACTACCCTACCAGGATATACTGGGGATTACTACCTACCAGGATATACTGGGTCTTACTACCCTACCAGGATATACTGGGGATTACTACCCTACCAGGATATACTGGGGATTACTACCCTACCAGGATATACTGGGGATTACTACCCTACCAGGATATACTGGGGCTTAGAGGAGTTACTACCCTACCAGGATATACTGGGGATTACTACCCTACCAGGATATACTGGGGATTACTACCCTACCAGGATATACTGGGGATTACTACCCTACCAGGATATACTGGGGCTTACTACCCTACCAGGATATACTGGGGATTACTACCCTACCAGGATATACTGGGGATTAGAGGAGTTACTACCCTACCAGGATATACTGGGGATTACTACCCTACCAGGATATACTGGGGATTACTACCCTACCAGGATATACTGGGTCTTACTACCCTACCAGGATATACTGGGGATTACTACCCTACCAGGATATACTGGGGATTAGAGGAGTTACTACCCTACCAGGATATACTGGGGATTACTACCCTACCAGGATATACTGGGGATTACTACCCTACCAGGATATACTGGGGATTACTACCCTACCAGGATATACTGGGGATTAGAGGAGTTACTACCCTACCAGGATATACTGGGGATTAGAGGAGTTACTACCCTACCAGGATATACTGGGGATTAGAGGAGTTACTACCCTACCAGGATATACTGGGGCTTACTACCCTACCAGGATATACTGGGGATTACTACCCTACCAGTATATACTGGGGATTACTACCCTACCAGGATATACTGGGGCTTACTACCCTACCAGGATATACTGGGGATTACTACCCTACCAGGATATACTGGGGATTAGCGGAGTTACTACCCTACCAGGATATACTGGGGATTAGAGGAGTTACTACCCTACCAGGATATACTGGGGCTTAGAGGAGTTACTACCCTACCAGGATATACTGGGGATTAGAGGAGTTACTACCCTACCAGGATATACTGGGGATTACTACCCTACCAGGATATACTGGGGATTAGAGGAGTTACTACCCTACCAGGATATACTGGGGCTTACTACCCTACCAGGATATACTGGGGATTAGAGGAGTTACTACCCTACCAGGATATACTGGGGATTACTACCCTACCAGGATATACTGGGGATTACTACCCTACCAGGATATACTGGGGATTACTACCCTACCAGGATATACTGGGGATTACTACCCTACCAGGATATACTGGGCCTTAGAGGAGTTACTACCCTACCAGGATATACTGGGGATTAGAGGAGTTACTACCCTACCAGGTTATACTGGGGTTTACTACCCTACCAGGATATACTGGGGATTAGAGGAGTTACTACCCTACCAGGATATACTGGGGATTAGAGGAGTTACTACCCTACCAGGATATACTGGGGATTACTACCCTACCAGGATATACTGGGGCTTACTACCCTACCAGGATATACTGGGGATTAGAGGAGTTACTACCCTACCAGGATATACTGGGGATTACTACCCTACCAGGATATACTGGGGATTACTACCCTACCAGGATATACTGGGGATTAGAGGAGTTACTACCCTACCAGGATATACTGGGGATTAGAGGAGTTACTACCCTACCAGGATATACTGGGGATTAGAGGAGTTACTACCCTACCAGGATATACTGGGGCTTAGAGGAGTTACTACCCTACCAGGATATACTGGGGATTAGAGGAGTTACTACCCTACCAGGATATACTGGAGATTACTACCCTACCAGGATATACTGGGGATTAGAGGAGTTACTACCCTACCAGGATATACTGGGGCTTACTACCCTACCAGGATATACTGGGGATTAGAGGAGTTACTACCCTACCAGGATATACTGGGGATTACTACCCTACCAGGATATACTGGGGATTACTACCCTACCAGGATATACTGGGGATTACTACCCTACCAGGATATACTGGGGATTACTACCCTACCAGGATATACTGGGCCTTAGAGGAGTTACTACCCTACCAGGATATACTGGGGATTAGAGGAGTTACTACCCTACCAGGTTATACTGGGGTTTACTACCCTACCAGGATATACTGGGGATTAGAGGAGTTACTACCCTACCAGGATATACTGGGGATTAGAGGAGTTACTACCCTACCAGGATATACTGGGGATTACTACCCTACTAGGATATACTGGGGATTAGAGGAGTTACTACCCTACCAGGATATACTGGGGATTACTACCCTACCAGGATATACTGGGGATTACTACCCTACCAGGATATACTGGGGCTTACTACCCTACCAGGATATACTGGGGATTAGAGGAGTTACTACCCTACCAGGATATACTGGGGATTACTACCCTACCAGGATATACTGGGGTTTACTACCCTACCAGGATATACTGGGGATTACTACCCTACCAGGATATACTGGGGATTAGAGGAGTTACTACCCTACCAGGATATACTGGGGATTAGAGGAGTTACTACCCTACCAGGATATACTGGGGATTACTACCCTACCAGGATATACTGGGGATTAGAGGAGTTACTACCCTACCAGGATATACTGGGGATTAGAGGAGTTACTACCCTACCAGGATATACTGGGGATTACTACCCTACCAGGATATACTGGGGATTAGAGGAGTTACTACCCTACCAGGATATACTGGGGATTAGAGGAGTTACTACCCTACCAGGATATACTGGGGATTACTACCCTACCAGGATATACTGGGGATTACTACCCTACCAGGATATACTGGGGATTACTACCCTACCAGGATATACTGGGGATTAGAGGAGTTACTACCCTACCAGGATATACTGGGGATTACTACCCTACCAGGATATACTGGGGATTACTACCCTACCAGGATATACTGGGGATTACTACCCTACCAGGATATATTGGGGATTAGAGGAGTTACTACCCTACCAGGATATACTGGGGATTACTACCCTACCAGGATATACTGGGGATTACTACCCTACCAGTATATACTGGGGATTAGGGGAGTTACTACCCTACCAGGATATACTGGGGATTACTACCCTACCAGGATATACTGGGGATTAGAGGAGTTACTACCCTACCAGGATATACTGGGGATTAGGGGAGTTACTACCCTACCAGGATATACTGGGGCTTACTACCCTACCAGGATATACTGGGGATTACTACCCTACCAGGATATACTGGGGCTTACTACCCTACCAGGATATACTGGGGATTACTACCCTACCAGGATATACTGGGGATTAGAGGAGTTACTACCCTACCAGGATATACTGGGGCTTACTACCCTACCAGGATATACTGGGGCTTACTACCCTACCAGGATATACTGGGGATTAGAGGAGTTACTACCCTACCAGGATATACTGGGGATTACTACCCTACCAGGATATACTGGGGATTAGAGGAGTTACTACCCTACCAGGATATACTGGGGATTAGAGGAGTTACTACCCTACCAGGATATACTGGGGATTAGAGGAGTTACTACCCTACCAGGATATCCTGGGGCTTACTACCCTACCAGGATATACTGGGGCTTACTACCCTACCAGGATATACTGGGGATTAGAGGAGTTACTACCCTACCAGGATATACTGGGGCTTAGAGGAGTTACTACCCTACCAGGATATACTGGGGCTTACTACCCTACCAGGATATACTGGGGCTTACTACCCTACCAAGATATACTGGGGATTAGAGGAGTTACTACCCTACCAGGATATACTGGGGATTACTACCCTACCAAGATATACTGGGGATTAGAGGAGTTACTACCCTACCAGGATATACTGGGGCTTACTACCCTACCAGGATATACTGGGGATTAGAGGAGTTACTACCCTACCAGGATATACTGGGGATTAGAGGAGTTACTACCCTACCAGGATATACTGGGGCTTAGAGGAGTTACTACCCTACCAGGATATACTGGGGATTACTACCCTACCAGGATATACTGGGGATTACTACCCTACCAGGATATACTGGGGATTAGAGGAGTTACTACCCTACCAGGATATACTGGGGCTTACTACCCTAACAAGATATACTGGGGATTAGAGGAGTTACTACCCTACCAGGATATACTGGGGCTTACTACCCTACCAGGATATACTGGGGATTAGAGGAGTTACTACCCTACCAGGATATACTGGGGATTACTACCCTACCAAGATATACTGGGGATTAGAGGAGTTACTACCCTACCAGGATATACTGGGGATTACTACCCTACCAAGATATACTGGGGATTAGAGGAGTTACTACCCTACCAGGATATACTGGGGCTTACTACCCTACCAGGATATACTGGGGATTAGAGGAGTTACTACCCTACCAGGATATACTGGGGATTAGAGGAGTTACTACCCTACCAGGATATACTGGGGCTTACTACCCTACCAAGATATACTGGGGATTAGAGGAGTTACTACCCTACCAGGATATACTGGGGATTACTACCCTACCAGGATATACTGGGGATTACTACCCTACCAGGATATACTGGGGATTAGAGGAGTTACTACCCTACCAGGATATACTGGGGCTTAGAGGAGTTACTACCCTACCAGGATATACTGGGGATTACTACCCTACCAGGATATACTGGGGATTACTACCCTACCAGGATATACTGGGGATTAGAGGAGTTACTACCCTACCAGGATATACTGGGGCTTACTACCCTAACAAGATATACTGGGGATTAGAGGAGTTACTACCCTACCAGGATATACTGGGGATTACTACCCTACCAGGATATACTAGGGCTTACTACACTACCAGGATATACTGGGGATTACTACCCTACCAGGATATACTGGGGCTTACTACCCTACCAGGATATACTGGGGCTTACTACCCTACCAGGATATACTGGGGATTACTAACCTACCAGGATATACTGGGGATTAGAGGAGTTACTACCCTACCAGGATATACTGGGGCTTACTACCCTACCAGGATATACTGGGGCTTACTACCCTACCAGGATATACTGGGGATTACTACCCTACCAGGATATACTGGGGATTACTACCCTACCAGGATATACTGGGGCTTAGAGGAGTTACTACCCTACCAGGATATACTGGGGATTACTACCCTACCAGGATATACTGGGGCTTAGAGGAGTTACTACCCTACCAGGATATACTGGGGATTACTACCCTACCAGGATATACTGGGGATTACTACCCTACCAGGATATACTGGGGCTTACTACCCTACCAGGATATACTGGGGATTAGAGGAGCTACTACCCTACCAGGATATACTGGGGATTACTACCCTACCATGATATACTGGGGCTTACTACCCTACCAGGATATACTGGGGATTACTACCCTACCAGGATATACTGGGGATTACTACCCTACCAGGATATACTGGGGCTTACTACCCTACCAGGATATACTGGGGATTACTACCCTACCAGGATATACTGGGGCTTACTACCCTACCAGGATATACTGGGGATTACTACCCTACCAGGATATACTGGGGATTACTACCCTACCAGGATATACTGGGGATTACTACCCTACCAGGATATACTGGGGATTACTACCCTACCAGGATATACTGGGGCTTAGAGGAGTTACTACCCTACCAGGATATACTGGGGATTACTACCCTACCAGGATATACTGGGGATTAGAGGAGTTACTACCCTACCAGGATATACTGGGGATTAGAGGAGTTACTACCCTGCCAGGATATACTGGGGATTACTACCCTACCAGGATATACTGGGGATTAGAGGAGTTACTACCCTACCATGATATACTGGGGATTACTACCCTACGAGGATATACTGGGGATTAGAGGAGTTACTACCCTACGAGGATATACTGGGGATTAGAGGAGTTACTACCCTACCAGGATATACTGGGGCTTACTACCCTACCAGGATATACTGGGGCTTACTACCCTACCAGGATATACTGGGGATTACTACCCTACCAGGATATACTGGGGCTTACTACCCTACCAGGATATACTGGGGCTTACTACCCTACCAGGATATACTGGGGCTTACTACCCTACCAGGATATACTGGGGATTACTACCCTACCATGATATACTGGGGATTACTACCCTACCAGGATATACTGGGGATTACTACCCTACCATGATATACTGGGGATTACTACCCTACCAGGATATGCTGGGGATTACTACCCTACCAGGATATACTGGGGATTACTACCCTACGAGGATATACTGGGGATTAGAGGAGTTACTACCCTACCAGGATATACTGGGGATTACTACCCTAACAGGATATGCTGGGGATTACTACCCTACCAGGATATACTGGGGATTAGAGGAGTTACTACCCTACCATGATATACTGGGGATTACTACCCTACCAGGATATGCTGGGGATTACTACCCTACCAGGATATACTGGGGATTACTACCCTACGAGGATATACTGGGGATTACTACCCTACCAGGATATACTGGGGATTAGAGGAGTTACTACCCTACCATGATATACTGGGGATTACTACCCTACCAGGATATACTGGGGCTTACTACCCTACCAGGATATACTGGGGATTAGAGGAGTTACTACCCTACCAGGATATACTGGGGCTTACTACCCTACCAGGATATACTGGGGATTACTACCCTACCAGGATATACTGGGGATTACTACCCTACCAGGATATACTGGGGATTAGAGGAGTTACTACCCTACCAGGATATGCTGGGGATTACTACCCTACCAGGATATACTGGGGATTAGAGGAGTTACTACCCTACCAGGATATGCTGGGGATTACTACCCTACCAGGATATACTGGGGATTAGAGGAGTTACTACCCTACCAGGATATGCTGGGGATTACTACCCTACCAGGATATACTGGGGATTACTACCCTACCAGGATATACTGGGGATTACTACCCTACCAGGATATACTGGGGCTTAGAGGAGTTACTACCCTACCAGGATATACTGGGGCTTACTACCCTACCAGGATATACTGGGGCTTACTACCCTACCAGGATATACTGGGGCTTACTACCCTACCAGGATATACTGGGGCTTACTACACTACCAGGATATACTGGGGATTACTACCCTACCAGGATATACTGGGGCTTACTACCCTACCAGGATATACTGGGGCTTACTACCCTACCAGGATATACTGGGGATTACTACCCTACCAGGATATACTGGGGATTAGAAGAGTTACTACCCTACCAGGATATACTGGGGATTAGAGGAGTTACTACCCTACCAGGATATACTGGGGCTTACTACCCTACCAGGATATACTGGGGATTACTACCCTACCAGGATATACTGGGGATTAGAGGAGTTACTACCCTACCAGGATATACTGGGGATTACTACCCTACCAGGATATACTGGGGATTACTACCCTACCAGGATATACTGGGGATTACTACCCTACCAGGATATACTGGGGATTACTACCCTACCAGGATATACTGGGGATTACTACCCTACCAGGATATACTGGGGATTACTACCCTACCAGGATATACTGGGGATTACTACCCTACCAGGATATACTGGGGCTTAGAGGAGTTACTACCCTACCATGATATACTGGGGATTAGAGGAGTTACTACCCTACCAGGATATACTGGGGATTACTACCCTACCAGGATATACTGGGGCTTAGAGGAGTTACTACCCTACCATGATATACTGGGGATTAGAGGAGTTACTACCCTACCAGGATATACTGGGGCTTACTACCCTACCAGGATATACTGGGGATTACTACCCTACCAGGATATACTGGGGCTTAGAGGAGTTACTACCCTACCATGATATACTGGGGATTACTACCCTACGAGGATATACTGGGGATTACTACCCTACCAGGATATACTGGGGCTTAGAGGAGTTACTACCCTACCAGGATATACTGGGGCTTACTACCCTACCAGGATATACTGGGGATTACTACCCTACCAGGGTATACTGGGGATTACTACCCTACCAGGATATACTGGGGCTTAGAGGAGTTACTACCCTACCAGGATATACTGGGGATTACTACCCTACCAGGATATACTGGGGATTACTACCCTACCAGGATATACTGGGGCTTAGAGGAGTTACTACCCTACCGGGATATACTGGGGATTACTACCCTACCAGGATATACTGGGGATTACTACCCTACCAGGATATACTGGGGATTACTACCCCTACCAGGATATACTGGGGATTAGAGGAGTTACTACCCTACCAGGATATACTGGGGATTAGAGGAGTTACTACCCTACCAGGATATACTGGGGATTAGAGGAGTTACTACCCTACCGGGATATACTGGGGATTACTACCCTACCAGGATATACTGGGGATTAGAGGAGTTACTACCCTACCAGGATATACTGGGGATTACTACCCTACCGGGATATACTGGGGATTACTACCCTACCAGGATATACTGGGGATTACTACCCTACCAGGATATACTGGGGATTAGAGGAGTTACTACCCTACCAGGATATACTGGGGATTAGAGGAGTTACTACCCTACCAGGATATACTGGGGATTACTACCCTACCAGGATATACTGGGGCTTACTACCCTACCAGGATATACTGGGGATTACTACCCTACCAGGATATACTGGGGCTTACTACCCTACCAGGATATACTGGGGATTAGAGGAGTTACTACCCTACCAGGATATACTGGGGATTACTACCCTACCAGGATATACTGGGGATTAGAGGAGTTACTACCCTACCAGGATATACTGGGGATTAGAGGAGTTACTACCCTACCAGGATATACTGGGGATTAGAGGAGTTACTACCCTACCAGGATATACTGGGGATTACTACCCTACCAGGATATACTGGGGCTTAGAGGAGTTACTACCCTACCAGGATATACTGGGGATTAGAGGAGTTACTACCCTACCAGGATATACTGGGGATTACTACCCTACCAGGATATACTGGGGCTTACTACCCTACCAGGATATACTGGGGATTAGAGGAGTTACTACCCTACCAGGATATACTGGGGATTACTACCCTACCAGGATATACTGGGGATTAGAGCAGTTACTACCCTACCAGGATATACTGGGGATTACTACCCTACCAGGATATACTGGGGCTTACTACCCTACCAGGATATACTGGGGATTAGAGGAGTTACTACCCTACCAGGATATACTGGGGATTACTACCCCTACCAGGATATACTGGGGCTTACTACCCTACCAGGATATACTGGGGATTAGAGGAGTTACTACCCTACCAGGATATACTGGGGATTAGAGGAGTTACTACCCTACCAGGATATACTGGGGATTACTACCCTACCAGGATATACTGGGGCTTACTACCCTACCAGGATATACTGGGGATTACTACCCTACCAGGATATACTGGGGATTACTACCCTACCAGGATATACTGGGGCTTACTACCCTACCAGGATATACTGGGGTTTACTACCCTACCAGGATATACTGGGGATTACTACCCTACCAGGATATACTGGGGGCTTACTACCCTACCAGGATATACTGGGGATTAGAGGAGTTACTACCTACCAGGATATACTGGGGATTACTACCCTACCAGGATATACTGGGGATTAGAGCAGTTACTACCCTACCAGGATATACTGGGGATTACTACCCTACCAGGATATACTGGGGATTACTACCCTACCAAGATATACTGGGGATTAGAGGAGTTACTACCCTACCAGGATATACTGGGGATTACTACCCTACCAGGATATACTGGGGATTACTACCCTACCAGGATATACTGGGGATTAGAGCAGTTACTACCCTACCAGGATATACTGGGGATTACTACCCTACCAAGATATACTGGGGATTAGAGGAGTTACTACCCTACCAGGATATACTGGGGATTACTACCCTACCAGGATATACTGGGGATTACTACCCTACCAGGATATACTGGGGATTAGAGCAGTTACTACCCTACCAGGATATACTGGGGCTTACTACCCTACCAAGATATACTGGGGATTAGAGGAGTTACTACTCTACCAGGATATACTGGGGATTACTACCCTACCAGGATATACTGGGGATTACTACCCTACCAGGATATACTGGGGATTACTACCCTACCAGGATATACTGGGGATTAGAGGAGTTACTACCCTACCAGGATATACTGGGGATTACTACCCTACCAGGATATACTGGGGATTACTACCATACCAGGATATACTGGGGCTTACTACCCTACCAGGATATACTGGGGATTACTACCCTACCAGGATATACTGGGGATTACTACCCTACCAGGATATACTGGGGCTTACTACCCTACCAGGATATACTGGGGATTACTACCATACCAGGATATACTGGGGATTACTACCCTACCAGGATATACTGGGGATTACTACCCTACCAGGATATACTGGGGCTTAGAGGAGTTACTACCCTACCAGGATATACTGGGGATTAGAGGAGTTACTACCCTACCAGGATATACTGGGGATTACTACCCTACCAGGATATACTGGGGATTACTACCTACCAGGATATACTGGGGCTTAGAGGAGTTACTTACCCTACCAGGATATACTGGGGATTAGAGGAGTTACTACCCTACCAGGATATACTGGGGATTACTACCCTACCAGGATATACTGGGGCTTAGAGGAGTTACTACCCTACCAGGATATACTGGGGATTAGAGGAGTTACTACCCTACCGGGATATACTGGGGATTACTACCCTACCAGGATATACTGGGGATTACTACCCTACCAGGATATACTGGGGCTTAGAGGAGTTACTACCCTACCAGGATATACTGGGGATTACTACCCTACCAGGATATACTGGGGATTAGAGGAGTTACTACCCTACCATGATATACTGGGGATTAGAGGAGTTACTACCCTACCAGGATATACTGGGGATTACTACCCTACCAGGATATACTGGGGATTAGAGGAGTTACTACCCTACCATGATATACTGGCGATTAGAGGAGTTACTACCCTACCAGGATATACTGGGGATTACTACCCTACCAGGATATACTGGGGATTAGAGGAGTTACTACCCTACCATGATATACTGGGGATTACTACCCTACCAGGATATACTGGGGCTTACTACCCTACCAGGATATACTGGGGATTAGAGGAGTTACTAACCTACCAGGATATGCTGGGGATTACTACCCTACCAGGATATACTGGGGATTACTACCCTACCAGGATATACTGGGGATTACTACCCTACCAGGATATACTGGGGCTTACTACCCTACCAGGATATACTGGGGATTAGAGGAGTTACTACCCTACCAGGATATACTGGGGATTACTACCCTACCAGGATATACTGGGGCTTACTACCCTACCAGGATATACTGGGGCTTACTACCCTACCAGGATATACTGGGGATTACTACCCTACCAGGATATACTGGGGATTAGAGGAGTTACTACCCTACCAGGATATACTGGGGATTACTACCCTACCAGGATATACTAGGGTTTACTACCCTACCAGGATATACTGGGGATTAGAGGAGTTACTACCCTACCAGGATATACTGGGGATTACTACCCTACCAGGATATACTGGGGATTAGAGGAGTTACTACCCTACCAGGATATACTGGGGCTTACTACCCTACCAGGATATACTGGGGATTAGAGGAGTTACTACCCTACCAGGATATACTGGGGATTACTACCCTACCAGGATATACTGGGGATTAGAGGAGTTACTACCCTACCAGGATATACTGGGGATTAGAGAGTTACTACCCTACCAGGATATACTGGGGATTACTACCCTACCAGGATATACTGGGGATTAGAGGAGTTACTACCCTACCAGGATATACTGGGGCTTACTACCCTACCAGGATATACTGGGGATTAGAGGAGTTACTACCCTACCAGGATATACTGGGGATTACTACCCTACCAGGATATACTGGGGATTAGAGGAGTTACTACCCTACCAGGATATACTGGGGCTTACTACCCTACCAGGATATACTGGGGATTAGAGGAGTTACTACCCTACCAGGATATACTGGGGGATTACTACCCTACCAGGATATACTGGGGATTAGAAGAGTTACTACCCTACCAGGATATACTGGGGCTTACTACCCTACTAGGATATACTGGGGATTACTACCCTACCAGGATATACTGGGGATTACTACCCTACCAGGATATACTGGGGATTACTACCCTACCAGGATATACTGGGGATTACCACCCTACCAGGATATACTGGGGCTTACTACCCTACCAGGATATACTGGGGATTAGAGGAGTTACTACCCTACCAGGATATACTGGGGCTTACTACCCTACCAGGATATACTGGGGATTAGAGGAGTTACTACCCTACCAGGATATACTGGGGATTACTACCCTACCAGGATATACTGGGGATTACCACCCTACCAGGATATACTGGGGCTTACTACCCTACCAGGATATACTGGGGCTTACTACCCTACCAGGATATACTGGGGATTACTACCCTACCAGGATATACTGGGGCTTACTACCCTACCAGGATATACTGGGGATTACTACCCTACCAGGATATACTGGGGCTTACTACCCTACCAGGATATACTGGGGATTAGAGGAGTTACTTACCCTACCAGGATATACTGGGGATTACTACCCTACCAGGATATACTGGGGCTTACTACCCTACCAGGATATACTGGGGCTTACTACCCTACCAGGATATACTGGGGATTAGAGGAGTTACTACCCTACCAGGATATACTGGGGATTACTACCCTACCAGGATATACTGGGGATTACTACCCTACCAGGATATACTGGGGCTTACTACCCTACCAGGATATACTGGGGATTAGAGGAGTTACTACCCTACCAGGATATACTGGGGATTACTACCCTACCAGGATATACTGGGGCTTACTACCCTACCAGGATATACTGGGGCTTACTACCCTACCAGGATATACTGGGGATTACTACCCTACCAGAATATACTGGGGATTAGAGGAGTTACTACCCTACCAGGATATACTGGGGATTAGAGGAGTTACTACCCTACCAGGATATACTGGGGATTACTACCCTACCAGGATATACTGGGGATTACTACCCTACCAGGAT
>NW_027008150.1:0-62500 GCF_036934945.1 Oncorhynchus masou masou | reverse complement strand
AGGGTGATGTTACTGTTACCTCTGACCAGACCAGGCTGAAGGAGAAGACAGGGCTGAAGGGTGATGTTACTGTTACCTCTGACCAGACCAGGCTGAAGGAGAGGACAGGGCTGAAGGGTGATGTTACTGTTACCTCTGACCAGACCAGGCTGAAGGAGGGGACAGGGCTGAAGGGTGATGTTACTGTTACCTCTGACCAGACCAGGCTGAAGGAGAGGACAGGGCTGAAGGGTGATGTTACTGTTACCTCTGACCAGACCAGACTGAAGGAGAGGACAGGGCTGAAGGGTGATGTTACTGTTACCTCTGACCAGACCAGGCTGAAGGAGAGGACAGGGCTTAAGGGTGATGTTACTGTTACCTCTGACCAGACCAGGCTGAAGGAGAGGACAGGGCTGAAGGGTGATGTTACTGTTACCTCTGACCAGACCAGGCTGAAGGAGAGGACAGGGCTGAAGGGTGATGTTACTGTTACCTCTGACCAGACCAGACCAGGCTGAAGGAGAAGACAGGGATGAAGGGTGATGTTACTGTTACCTCTGACCAGACCAGGCTGAAGGAGAAGACAGGGATGAAGGGTGATGTTACTGTTACCTCTGACCAGACCAGGCTGAAGGAGAGGACAGGGCTGAAGGGTGATGTTACTGTTACCTCTGACCAGACCAGGCTGAAGGAGAGGACAGGGCTGAAGGGTGATGTTACTGTTACCTCTGACCAGACCAGGCTGAAGGAGAGGACAGGTCTAAAATAAACCATCCAGTTTCTTCTTTTTCAGGTCATCATCTTCCTGTCTGTCCAACAGTTCTGACGTAATAACATCCCCACCGGGATCAACCTTCCTGGAGGGTTTCTCTCTCTGGTGTAATTACAGGGACCTCCACTCTGCCAGAGATACGCGCGTGTGTGTGTGTGTGTGTGTGTGTGTGTGTGTGTGTGTGTCAACATCCGTGTTAACGTACCAGATGGTTGGGATAGTTCTGCTGTCTTTAATCTGCTCTTTATGTACCTCACCTGCCCCCTTCTCCTCCCTCCCTCGTTCATTACCTCCTCGGCTCCATTACCTCACATTTGGCATGGCTTCTTTCCTGCCTGTCTGTCTGTCTGCCTGTCTGTCTGTCTGCCTGTCTGTCATCCTCCACACACTCTCCTTTCTACTACACTACTACCTCCAGAATCTTCTCCCTGCTCCTCCCCCCATCTCCTCCTCCTCATCCAACCTTTCACCCACATCTTCCCACAGTCACCCTTAACCCAGGCCAAACATTCCCAGAGTCACCCTTACCCCTGGTCACACATTCCCAGAGTCACCCTTAACCCTGGTCACACATTCCCACAGTCACCCTTACCCCTGGCCACACATTCCCAGAGTCACCCTTACCCCTGGTCACACAATCCCAGAGTCACCCTTACCCCCTGGTCACACATTCCCAGAGTCACCCTTACCCCTGGTCACACATTCCCACAGTCACCCTTACCTCTTGGCACACATTCCCAGAGTCACCCTTACCCCTGGTCACACATTCCCAGAGTCACCCTTACCCCTGGTCACACATTCCCACAGTCACCCTTACCTCTTGGCACACATTCCCAGAGTCACCCTTACCCCTGGTCACACATTCCCAGAGTCACCCTTACCCCTGGTCACACATTCCCAGAGTCACCCTTACCCCTGGTCACACATTCCCAGAGTCACCCTTACCCCTGGCTACACATTCCCAGAGTCACCCTTACCCCTGGTCACACATTCCCAGAGTCACCCTCACCCCCCTGGTCACACATTCCCAGAGTCACCCTTAACCCAGGCCACACATTCCCAGAGTCACCCTTACCCCTGGTCACACATTCCCAGAGTCACCCTCACCCCTGGTCACACATTCCCAGAGTCACCCTTAACCCAGGCCACACATTCCCAGAGTCACCCTTACCCCTGGTCACACATTCCCAGAGTCACCCTTACCCCTGGTCACACATTCCCAGAGTCACCCTTACCCCTGGTCACACATTCCCAGAGTCACCCTTACCCCTGGTCAAACATTCCCAGAGTCACCCTTACCCCTGGTCACACATTCCCACAGTCACCCTTACCCCTGGTCACACATTCCCAGAGTCACCCTTACCCCTGGTCACACATTCCCAGAGTCACCCTTACCCCTGGCCACACATTCCCAGAGTCACCCTTACCCCTGGTCACACATTCCCAGAGTCACCCTTACCCCTGGTCACACATTCCCACAGTCACCCTTACCCTGGTCACACATTCCCAGAGTCACCCTTACCCCTGGCCACACATTCCCAGAGTCACCCTTACCCTGGCCACACATTCCCAGAGTCACCCTTACCCCTGGTCACACATTCCCAGAGTCACCCTTACCCCTGGCCACACATTCCCAGAGTCACCCTTACCCCTGGTCACACATTCCCAGAGTCACCCTTACCCCTGGTCACACATTCCCAGAGTCACCCTTACCCCTGGTCAAACATTCCCAGAGTCACCCTTACCCTGGCCACACATTCCCAGAGTCACCCTTACCCCTGGCCACACATTCCCAGAGTCACCCTTACCCCTGGTCACACATTCCCAGAGTCACCCTTACCCCTGGTCAAACATTCCCAGAGTCACCCTTACCCCTGGTCACACATTCCCAGAGTCACCCTTACCCCTGGTCACACATTCCCAGAGTCACCCTTTACCCCTGGTCACACATTCCCAGAGTCACCCTTACCCCTGGTCAAACATTCCCAGAGTCACCCTTACCCCTGGTCACACATTCCCACAGTCACCCTTACCCCTGGTCACACATTCCCAGAGTCACCCTTACCCCTGGTCACACATTCCCAGAGTCACCCTTACCCCTGGCCACACATTCCCAGAGTCACCCTTACCCCTGGTCACACATTCCCAGAGTCACCCTTACCCCTGGTCACACATTCCCACAGTCACCCTTACCCCTGGTCACACATTCCCAGAGTCACCCTTACCCCTGGCCACACATTCCCAGAGTCACCCTTACCCCTCTCCACACATTCCCAGAGTCACCCTTACCCCTGGTCACACATTCCCAGAGTCACCCTTACCCCTGGCCACACATTCCCAGAGTCACCCTTACCCCTGGTCACACATTCCCAGAGTCACCCTTACCCCTGGTCACACATTCCCAGAGTCACCCTTACCCTGGTCAAACATTCCCAGAGTCACCCTTACCCCTGGCCACACATTCCCAGAGTCACCCTTACCCCTGGCCACACATTCCCAGAGTCACCCCCAGAGTTACCCCTGGTCACACATTCCCAGAGTCACCCTTACCCCTGGTCAAACATTCCCAGAGTCACCCCTTACCCCTGGTCACACATTCCCAGAGTCACCCCAGAGCTTACCCCATTCCCAGAGTCACCCCCTGGTCACACATTCCCAGAGTCACCCTTACCCCTGGTCACACATTCCCAGAGTCACCCTTACCCCTGGTCAAACATTCCCAGAGTCACCCTTACCCCTGGTCACACATTCCCACAGTCACCCTTACCCCTGGTCACACATTCCCAGAGTCACCCTTACCCCTGGTCACACATTCCCAGAGTCACCCTTACCCCTGGCCACACATTCCCAGAGTCACCCTTACCCCTGGTCACACATTCCCAGAGTCACCCTTACCCCTGGTCACACATTCCCACAGTCACCCTTACCCCTGGTCACACATTCCCAGAGTCACCCTTACCCCTGGCCACACATTCCCAGAGTCACCCTTACCCCTGGCCACACATTCCTAGAGTCACCCTTACCCCTGGCCACACATTCCCAGAGTCACCCTTACCCCTGGCCACACATTCCCAGAGTCACCCTTACCCCTGGTCACACATTCCCAGAGTCACCCTTACCCCTGGTCACACATTCCCAGAGTCACCCTTACCCCTGGTCAAACATTCCCAGAGTCACCCTTACCCCTGGCCACACATTCCCAGAGTCACCCTTACCCCTGGCCACACATTCCCAGAGTCACCCTTACCCCTGGTCACACATTCCCAGAGTCACCCTTACCCTGGTCAAACATTCCCAGAGTCACCCTTACCCCTGGTCACACATTCCCAGAGTCACCCTTACCCCTGGTCACACATTCCCAGAGTCACCCTTACCCCTGGCCACACATTCCCAGAGTCACCCTTACCCCTGGTCACACATTCCCAGAGTCACCCTTACCCCTGGTCACACATTCCCAGAGTCACCCTTACCCCTGGCCACACATTCCCAGAGTCACCCTTACCCCTGGCCACACATTCCCAGAGTCACCCTTACCCCTGGTCACACATTCCCAGAGTCACCCATACCCCTGGCCACACATTCCCAGAGTCACCCTTACCCCTGGTCACACATTCCCAGAGTCACCCTTACCCCTGGTCACACATTCCCAGAGTCACCCTTACCCCTGGTCAAACATTCCCAGAGTCACCCTTACCCCTGGCCACACATTCCCAGAGTCACCCTTACCCCTGGCCACACATTCCCAGAGTCACCCTTACCCCTGGTCACACATTCCCAGAGTCACCCTTACCCCTGGTCAAACATTCCCAGAGTCACCCCCTTACCCCTGGTCACACATTCCCAGAGTCACCCTTACCCCTGGTCACACATTCCCAGAGTCACCCTTACCCCTGGTCACACATTCCCAGAGTCACCCTTACCCCTGGTCAAACATTCCCAGAGTCACCCTTACCCCTGGTCACACATTCCCACAGTCACCCTTACCCCTGGTCACACATTCCCAGAGTCACCCTTACCCCTGGTCACACATTCCCAGAGTCACCCTTACCCCTGGCCAGACATTCCCAGAGTCACCCTTACCCCTGGTCACACATTCCCAGAGTCACCCTTACCCCTGGTCACACATTCCCACAGTCACCCTTACCCCTGGTCACACATTCCCAGAGTCACCCTTACCCCTGGCCACACATTCCCAGAGTCACCCTTACCCCTGGCACACATTCCCAGAGTCACCCTTACCCCTGGTCACACATTCCCAGAGTCACCCTTACCCCTGGCCACACATTCCCAGAGTCACCCTTACCCCTGGTCACACATTCCCAGAGTCACCCTTACCCCTGGTCACACATTCCCAGAGTCACCCTTACCCCTGGTCAAACATTCCCAGAGTCACCCTTACCCTGGCCACACATTCCCAGAGTCACCCTTACCCCTGGTCACACATTCCCAGAGTCACCCTTACCCCTGGTCACACATTCCCAGAGTCACCCTTACCCCTGGTCAAACATTCCCAGAGTCACCCTTACCCCTGGTCACACATTCCCAGAGTCACCCTTACCCCTGGTCACACATTCCCAGAGTCACCCTTACCCCTGGCCACACATTCCCAGAGTCACCCTTACCCCTGGTCAAACATTCCCAGAGTCACCCTTACCCCTGGTCACACATTCCCAGAGTCACCCTTACCCCTGGTCACACATTCCCAGAGTCACCCTTACCCCTGGCCACACATTCCCAGAGTCACCCTTACCCCTGGCCACACATTCCCAGAGTCACCCTTACCCCTGGTCACACATTCCCAGAGTCACCCTTACCCCTAGTCACACATTCCCAGAGTCACCCTTACCCCTAGTCACACATTCCCAGAGTCACCCTTACCCCTAGTCACACATTCCCAGAGTCACCCTTACCCCTAGTCACACATTCCCAGAGTCACCCTTACCCCCTACTTTCAGTAGATCCAATCACAATCAAAGCTCCACTCTTCTTTGTGTATTTGTGTATATCTTTATAGAGTAGTATCTTTGTATATCTGTGTGTATCTGTGTATATCTGTGTGTATCTTTGTATATCTATATAGAGTAGTATCTTTGTATATCTATATAGAGTAGTATCTTTGTATATCTATATAGAGTAGTATCTTTGTATATCTATATAGAGTAGTATCTTTGTATATCTATATAGAGTAGTATCTTTGTATATCTATATAGAATAGTATCTTTGTATATCTATATAGAGTAGTATCTTTGTATATCTATATAGAGTAGTATCTTTGTATATCTATATAGAATAGTATCTTTGTATATCTATATAGAGTAGTATCTTTGTATATCTATATAGAGTAGTATCTTTGTATATCTGTGTGCATCTTTGCTCGGGAGATTAGAAAGCCGACTCATTTCCTTACGGCTGCGGCTCAAGGCTTCTGCAGCAACAAAGACTCTTTTAGGTGATGAGGTCTCGTCCTGAGGCTCCGTGAGGAAGATGAGGTGTCATCCTGAGGCTCAGTGAGGAAGATGTGTCATCCTGAGGCTCCGTGAGGAAGATGTGTCATCCTGAGGCTCCGTGAGGAAGATGAGGTGTCATCCTGAGGCTCAGTGAGGAAGATGTGTCATCCTGAGGCTCCGTGAGGAAGATGAGGTGTCATCCTGAGGCTCCGTGAGGAAGATGAGGTGTCATCCTGAGGCTCCGTGAGGAAGATGAGGTGTCATCCTGAGGCTCCGTGAGGAAGATGTGTCATCCTGAGGCTCCGTGAGGAAGATGATGACGAGGGTATGAAGGGTCTGTGAGGAAGATGATGACGAGGGTCTGAAGGGTCTGTGAGGAAGAGTGTGCACACATCACCCAGGGAGACAGTGGAATCCCCCTGCTCCTGGCGACTCCCTCTCCGCCAGCTCCTCTGATCAAACACACCACAGCATGTCACCTCCCCCATAAAGCCACGACCAGCAACCCTCTGAAGGACCACGTCTGCATCGCAAATGGTCCCATAGGCTCTGGTCTAAACTAGTGCACTACGTAGGGAATAGGGTGCCATATTTCCATAGGCTCTAGTCTAAACTAGTGCACTACGTAGGGAATAGGGTGCCATATTTCCATAGGCTCTGGTCTAAACTAGTGCACTACGTAGGGAATAGGGTGCCATATTTCCATAGGCTCTAGTCTAAACTAGTGCACTACGTAGGGGAATAGGGTGCCATATTTCCATAGGCTCTGGTCTAAACTAGTGCACTACGTAGGGAATAGGGTGCCATATTTCCATAGGCTCTAGTCTAAACTAGTGCACTACGTAGGGAATAGGGTGCCATATTTCCATAGGCTCTAGTCTAAACTAGTGCACTACGTAGGGAATAGGGTGCCATATTTCCATAGGCTCTGGTCTAAACTAGTGCTACGTAGGGAATAGGGTGCCATATTTCCATAGGCTCTAGTCTAAACTAGTGCACTACGTAGGAATAGGGTGCCATATTTCCATAGGCTCTGGTCTAAACTAGTGCACTACGTAGGGAATAGGGTACCATATTTCCATAGGCTCTAGTCTAAACTAGTGCACTACGTAGGGAATAGGGTGCCATATTTCCATAGGCTCTGGTCTAAACTAGTGCACTACGTAGGGAATAGGGTGCCATATTTCCATAGGCTCTAGTCTAAACTAGTGCACTACGTAGGGAATAGGGTGTCATATTTCCATAGGCTCTAGTCTAAACTAGTGCACTACGTAGGGAATAGGGTGCCATATTTCCATAGGCTCTGGTCTAAACTAGTGCACTACGTAGGGAATAGGGTGCCATATTTCCATAGGCTCTAGTCTAAACTAGTGCACTACGTAGGGAATAGGGTGCCATATTTCCATAGGCTCTGGTCTAAACTAGTGCACTACGTAGGGAATAGGGTGCCATATTTCCATAGGCTCTAGTCTAAACTAGTGCACTACGTAGGAATAGGGTGCCATATTTCCATAGGCTCTGGTCTAAACTAGTGCACTACGTAGGGAATAGGGTGCCATATTTCCATAGGCTCTAGTCTAAACTAGTGCACTACGTAGGGAATAGGGTGCCATATTTCCATAGGCTCTAGTCTAAACTAGTGCACTACGTAGGGAATAGGGTGCCATATTTCCATAGGCTCTGGTCTAAACTAGTGCACTACGTAGGGAATAGGGTGCCATATTTCCATAGGCTCTAGTCTAAACTAGTGCACTACGTAGGGAATAGGGTGCCATATTTCCATAGGCTCTGGTCTAAACTAGTGCACTACGTAGGGAATAGGGTGCCATATTCCCATAGGCTCTGGTCTAAACTAGTGCACTACGTAGGGAGTAGGGGTGCCATATTCCCATAGGCTCTGGTCTAAACTAGTGCACTACGTAGGGAATAGGGTGCCATATTCCCATAGGCTCTGGTCTAAACTAGTGCACTACGTAGGGAATAGGGGTGCCATATTCCCATAGGCTCTGGTCTAAACTAGTGCACTACGTAGGGAGTAGGGGTGCCATATTCCCATAGGCTCTGGTCTAAACTAGTGCACTACGTAGGGAATAGGGGTGCCATATTCCCATAGGCTCTGGTCTAAACTAGTGCACTACGTAGGGAATAGGGTGCCATATTCCCATAGGCTCTGGTCTAAACTAGTGCACTACGTAAGGAATAGGGGTGCCATATTCCCATAGGCTCTGGTCTAAACTAGTGCACTACGTAAGGAATAGGGGTGCCATATTCCCATAGGCTCTGGTCTAAACTAGTGCACTACGTAGGGAATAGGGTGCCATATTCCCATAGGCTCTGGACTAAACTAGTGCACTACGTAGGGAATAGGGTGCCATATTCCCATAGGCTCTGGTCTAAACTAGTGCACTACGTAGGGAATAGGGGTGCCATATTCCCATAGGCTCTGGTCTAAACTAGTGCACTACGTAGGGAGTAGGGGTGCCATATTCCCATAGGCTCTGGTCTAAACTAGTGCACTACGTAGGGAATAGGGGTGCCATATTCCCATAGGCTCTGGTCTAAACTAGTGCACTACGTAGGGAATAGGGTGCCATATTCCCATAGGCTCTGGTCTAAACTAGTGCACTACGTAGGGAATAGGGGTGCCATATTCCCATAGGCTCTGGACTAAACTAGAGCACTACGTAGGGAATAGGGGTGCCATATTCCCATAGGCTCTGGTCTAAACTAGTGCACTATGTAGGGAATAGGGTGCCATATTCCCATAGGCTCTGGTCTAAACTAGTGCACTACGTAGGGAATAGGGGTGCCATATTCCCATAGGCTCTGGACTAAACTAGTGCACTACGTAGGGAATAGGGTGCCATATTCCCATAGGCTCTGGACTAAACTAGTGCACTGCATAGGGAATAGGGTGCCATATTCCCATAGTCTCTGGACTAAACTAGTGCACTGCATAGGGAATAGGGTGCCATATTCCCATAGTCTCTGGACTAAACTAGTGCACTACGTAGGGAATAGGGTGCCTTATTCCCATAGTCTCTGGACTAAACTAGTGCACTACGTAGGGAATAGGGTGCCATTTGGGCCAAGATTCACATCTCTTTATTTTCTGTCCCATTTGCTTCGGGGGCTTTGTCAGACATCTTCTAGTCTGTCTCACTAGAAGATGTTAACACACAGCACATTTTAACAGGCTCGCATTAAAAAGCCACAGTCCTTAAAAACCTTGGTTGTTTTTTTTTAGCATGTTTCTGGTACAAAGAGACGAAAAAGGAAAAGAGGCTTTGAATACCGACAAAAGAAATGCAGCCAGTCCCCAGGCAGGCAGCAGTAGCACACGGACCCTGGAGGGAGGAAGAGGAGGCTGAGCCAGCATCAAGAGGCCAGTAACTGCTCTTTGACTTAGGAGATGTAGCTGGGCAACCCCCCTCTCCCTTCCATCCCCCTCTATCCCCTTCCTGAGGGGCAATAACACATTTTAAGAATGTTCTGTCTGTAACGCTAATTTGGTACCAGTCTTTTAAAGACGCTCACCCACCCGCCTACTTACCCCTCCGTCTTCCCACCCATCTACCCCTACAGAAGGCCCGTCTCCCCACCCTTCAGAAGGCCCGTCTCCCCACCCTTCAGAAGGCCCGTCTCCCCACCCTTCTCCCCCTTCAGAAGGCCTGTCTCCTCACCCTTCTACCCCTTCAGAAGGCCCGTCTCCCCACCCTTCAGAAGGCCCATCTCCCCACCCTTCAGAAGGCCCGTCTCCCCACCCTTCTCCCCTTTCAGAAGGCCCGTCTCCCCAACCTTCTACCCCTTCAGAAGGCCCGTCTCCCCACCCTTCAGAAGGCCCGTCTCCCCACCCTTCAGAAGGCCCGTCTCCCCACCCTTCTCCCCTTTCAGAAGGCCCGTCTCCCCACCCTTCTCCCCCTTCAGAAGGCCCGTCTCCCCACCCTTCTCCCCCTTCAAAAGGCCCGTCTCCCCACCCTTCAGAAGGCCTGTCTCTCCACCCTTCAGAAGGCCCGTCTCCCCACCCTTCAGAAGGCCCGTCTCCCCACCCTTCAGAAGGCCTGTCTCCCCACCCTTCTCCCCCTTCAGAAGGCCCGTCTCCCCACGCTTCAAAAGGCCCGTCTCCCCAACCTTCTACCCCTTCAAAAGGCCCGTCTCCCCACCCTTCAGAAGGCCCGTCTCACCACCCTTCTCCCACTTCAAAAGGCCCGTCTCCCCACCCTTCAGAAGGCCTGTCTCCCCACCCTTCAAAAGGCCCGTCTCCCCACCCTTCAGAAGGCCCGTCTCCCAACCCTTCTACCCCTTCAGAAGGCCCGTCTCCCCACCCTTCAGAAGGCCCGTCTCCCCACCCTTCTCCCCCTTCAAAAGGCCCGTCTCCCCACCCTTCAGAAGGCCCGTCTCCCCACCCTTCAAAAGGCCCGTCTCCCCACCCTTCAAAAGGCCCGTCTCCCCACCCTTCAGAAGGCCTGTCTCTCCACCCTTCAGAAGGCCTGTCTCCCCACCCTTCAGAAGGCCCGTCTCCCAACCCTTCTACCCCTTCAGAAGGCCCGTCTCCCCACACTTCAGAAGGCCCGTCTCCCCACCCTTCAGAAGGCCCGTCTCCCCACCCTTCAGAAGGCCCGTCTCCCCCTTCAGAAGGCCCGTCTCCCCACCCTTCTCCCCTTTCAGAAGGCCCGTCTCCCCACCCTTCTACCCCTTCAGAAGGCCCGTCTCCCCACCCTTCAGAAGGCCCGTCTCCCCACCCTTCTCCCCCTTCAGAAGGCCCTTCTCCCCACCCTTCAGAAGGCCCGTCTCCCCACCCTTCAGAAGGCCCGTCTCCCCACCCTTCAGAAGGCCCGTCTCCCCACCCTTCTCCCCCTTCAGAAGGCCCGTCTCCCCACCCTTCTACCCCTTCAGAAGGCCCGTCTCCCCACCCTTCAGAAGGCCCGTCTCCCCACCCTTCAGAAGGCCCGTCTCCCCACCCTTCTCCCCTTCAGAAGGCCCGTCTCCCCACCCTTCAGAAGGCCCGTCTCCCCACCCTTCAGAAGGCCCGTCTCCCCACCCTTCAGAAGGCCCGTCTCCCCACCCTTCAGAAGGCCCGTCTCCCCACCCTTCAGAAGGCCCGTCTCCCCACCCTTCAGAAGGCCCGTCTCCCCACCCTTCAGAAGGCCTGTCTCCCCACCCTTCAGAAGGCCCGTCTCCCCACCCTTCTACCCCTTCAGAAGGCCAGTCTCCCCACCCTTCTACCCCTTCAGAAGGCCTGTCTCCCCACCCTTCAGAAGGCCCGTCTCCCCACCCTTCAGAAGGCCCGTCTCCCCACCCTTCTCCCCCTTCAGAAGGCCCGTCTCCCCACCCTTCAGAAGGCCCGTCTCCCCACCCTTCAGAAGGCCCATCTCCCCACCCTTCAGAAGGCCTGTCTCCCCACCCTTCTACCCCTTCAGAAGGCCCGTCTCCCCACCCTTCAGAAGGCCTGTCTCCCCACCCTTCTACCCCTTCAGAAGGCCAGTCTCCCCACCCTTCTACCCCTTCAGAAGGCCTGTCTCCCCACCCTTCAGAAGGCCCGTCTCCCCACCCTTCTCCCCCTTCAGAAGGCCCGTCTCCCCACCCTTCAGAAGGCCCGTCTCCCCACCCTTCAACCCCTTCAGAAGGCCTGTCTCCCCACCCTTCAGAAGGCCCGTCTCCCCCACCCTTCAGAAGGCCCGTCTCCCCACCCTTCAGAAGGCCCGTCTCCCCCCCTTCAGAAGGCCCGTCTCCCCACCCTTCAGAAGGCCCGTCTCCCCCACCCTTCAGAAGGCCTGTCTCCCCACCCTTCAGAAGGCCCGTCTCCCCACCCTTCAGAAGGCCCGTCTCCCCACCCTTCAGAAGGCCCGTCTCCCCACCCTTCAGAAGGCCCGTCTCCCCACCCTTCAGAAGGCCTGTCTCCCCACCCTTCTACCCCTTCAGAAGGCCAGTCTCCCCACCCTTCAGAAGGCCCATCTCCCCACCCTTCAGAAGGCCTGTCTCCCCACCCTTCAGAAGGCCCGTCTCCCCACCCTTCTACCCCTTCAGAAGGCCCGTCTCCCCACCCTTCAGAAGGCCCGTCTCCCCACCCTTCAGAAGGCCCGTCTCCCCACCCTTCAGAAGGCCTGTCTCCCCACCCTTCAGAAGGCCCGTCTCCCCACCCCTTCTACCCCTTCAGAAGGCCCGTCTCCCCACCCTTCAGAAGGCCCGTCTCCCCACCCTTCAACCCCTTCAGAAGGCCCGTCTCCCCACCCTTCAGAAGGCCCGTCTCCCCACCCTTCAACCCCTTCAGAAGGCCCGTCTCCCCACCCTTCTCCCCCTTCAGAAGGCCCGTCTCCCCACCCTTCAGAAGGCCCGTCTCCCCACCCTTCTACCCCTTCAGAAGGCCCGTCTCCCCACCCTTCAGAAGGCCTGTCTCCCCACCCTTCTACCCCTTCAGAAGGCCCGTCTCCCCACCCTTCAGAAGGCCCGTCTCCCCACCCTTCAGAAGGCCCGTCTCCCCACCCTTCTACCCCTACAGAAGGCCCGTCTCCCCACCCTTCAGAAGGCCCGTCTCCCCACCCTTCTCCCCCTTCAGAAGGCCCGTCTCCCCACCCTTCTCCCCCTTCAGAAGGCCCGTCTCCCCACCCTTCTCCCCCTTCAGATGGCCCGTCTCCCCACCCTTCTCCCCCTTCAGAAGGCCCGTCTCCCCACCCTTCAGAAGGCCCGTCTCCCCACCCTTCTCCCCCTTCAGAAGGCCCGTCTCCCCACCCTTCAGAAGGCCTGTCTCCCCACCCTTCAGAAGGCCCGTCTCCCCACCCTTCTACCCCTTCAGAAGGCCCGTCTCCCCACCCTTCAGAAGGCCCGTCTCCCCACCCTTCTACCCCTACAGAAGGCCCGTCTCCCCACCCTTCAGAAGGCCCGTCTCCCCACCCTTCTCCCCCTTCAGAAGGCCCGTCTCCCCACCCTTCTCCCCCTTCAGATGGCCCGTCTCCCCACCCTTCTCCCCTTCAGAAGGCCAGTCTCCCCACCCTTCAGAAGGCCCGTCTCCCCACCCCTCTCCCCCTTCAGAAGGCCCGTCTCCCCACCCTTCAGAAGGCCCGTCTCCCCACCCTTCTACCCCTTCAGAAGGCCCGTCTCCCCACCCTTCAGAAGGCCCGTCTCCCCACCCTTCTCCCCCTTCAGAAGGCCCGTCTCCCCACCCTTCAGAAGGCCCGTCTCCCCACCCTTCAGAAGGCCAGACAATGTATTAATGAGCAACGCTCCCCAAACTGGAAGCAGACCAGAGCAGGCTGGCACCGTGCCCCAAACCCTCTGAAGTTTTACTGTCTGGTTAAGAGCAGCCAGTAAGTCTATTCTACCACAGGGTGGATATAGTCTATTCCACCACAGGGTGGATATAGTCTATTAAACCACAGGGTGGATATAGTCTATTACACCACAGGGTGGATATAGTCTATTACACCACAGGGTGGATATAGTCTATTCTACCACAGGGTGGATATAGTCTATTACACCACAGGGTGGATAGAGTCTATTCCACCACAGGGTGGATATACTGTAGTCTATTCCACCACAGGGTGGATATAGTCTATTACACCACAGGGTGGATATAGTCTATTACACCACAGGGTGGATATAGTCTATTACACCACAGGGTGGATATAGTCTATTACACCACAGGGTGGATATAGTCTATTACACCACAGGGTAGATATAGTCTATTACACCACAGGGTAGATATAGTCTATTACACCACAGGGTAGATATAGTCTATTACACCACAGGGTGGATATACTGTAGTCTATTACACCACAGGGTGGATATACTGTAGTCTATTACACCACAGGGTGGATATAGTCTATTACACCACAGGGTAGATATAGTCTATTACACCACAGGGTAGATATAGTCTATTACACCACAGGGTGGATATAGTCTATTACACCACAGGGTAGATATAGTCTATTACACCACAGGGTGGATATACTGTAGTCTATTACACCACAGGGTGGATATACTGTAGTCTATTACACCACAGGGTGGATATAGTCTATTACACCACAGGGTAGATATAGTCTATTACACCACAGGGTAGATATAGTCTATTACACCACAGGGTGGATATAGTCTATTACACCACAGGGTGGATGTAGTCTATTACACCACAGGGTGGATATAGTCTATTACACCACAGGGTGGATATAGTCTATTACACAACAGGGTGGATATAGTCTATTACACCACAGGGTAGATATAGTCTATTACACCACAGGGTGGATATAGTCTATTACACCACAGGGTGGATGTAGTCTATTACACCACAGGGTGGATATAGTCTATTACACCACAGGGTGGATATACTGTAGTCTATTCCACCACAGGGTGGATATACTGTAGTCTATTCCACCACAGGGTGGATATAGTCTATTACACCACAGGGTGGATATAGTCTATTACACCACAGGGTGGATATAGTCTATTACACCACAGGGTGGATATAGTCTATTACACCACAGGGTGGATATACTGTAGTCTATTCCACCACAGGGTGGATATAGTCTATTACACCACAGGGTGGATATACTGTAGTCTATTACACCACAGGGTGGATATAGTCTATTACACCACAGGGTGGATATAGTCTATTACACCACAGGGTGGATATACTGTAGTCTATTACACCACAGGATGGATATAGTCTATTACACCACAGGGTGGATAAAAAGAGAGTAATAACAGAGAGGAGACTGGGTAATAACAGAGAGGAGACTGGGTAATAACAGAGAGGAGACTGGGTAATAACAGAGAGGAGACTGGGTAATAACAGAGTGGAGACTGGGTAATAACAGAGAGGAGACTGGGTAATAACACAGAAGAGACTGGGTAATAACAGAGAGGAGACTGGGTAATAACAGAGAGGAGACTGGGTAATAACAGAGAGGAGACTGGGTAATAACAGAGGAGACTGGGTAATAACAGAGAGGAGACTGGGTAATAACAGAGAGGAGTCTGGGTAATAACAGAGAGGAGTCTGGGTAACAACAGAGAGGAGTCTGGGTAATAACAGAGAGGAGTCTGGGTAATAACAGAGAGGAGTCTGGGTAACAACAGAGAGGAGTCTGGGTAATAACAGAGAGGAGTCTGGGTAACAGCTGAGATGAGTCCAGTTAGCATTGTAGAGATCTTTCCCCTGTTGTTGTCCCATCACAACGTCATGTGATCTGTTCAGACGCCCACAACGCCGCTCGATGCTGTTTTCATACACCACTGGCTTTCAAACTCATTTCAAATGCATCCTATTTTCCATACCGACTTTTTCACAAATTTGATGCAGGGATCTTTTCCCAGCACATCGTCTTCCAGGGATTTGATAGATATACCATAATCCCTGTAAACTGATCTGCGATGGAAAACGGTCGGCATTTTAGACGAAAAAAATGGAATCAGGAAACTGTTGGGGGAAAGTTTAGTAAATCACCTTCTCTCTACCCATTTTAATAAATAGTTTGTCTGCCCGTGGTACTGTCTGACTAAGTAGAATTTACAGTTCGGAAACATCGGGGAAACTAATACCAACGGCCAATCAGATGAAAACGGCCTGAATATGAAAACAACGTCAGGCCGTTTGAGAAAAGCCTCTGGTCAACTCCACGGTAGAGCAGGACACACAGGGTCTACGGTCCAAGAGGTTATACAGGAGGCTATACAGGAGGTTACAGAGGACACACAGGGTCTACGGTCCAGGAGGTTATACAGGAGGTTATACAGGAGGTTACAGAGGACACACAGGGTCTACGGTCCAGGAGGCTATACAGGAGGTTATACAGGAGGTTACAGAGGACACACAGGGTCTACGGTCCAGGAGGTTATACAGGAGGTTACAGAGGACACACAGGGTCTACGGTCCAGGAGGTTATACAGGAGGTTACAGAGGACACACAGGGTCTATGGTCCAGGAGGTTATACAGGAGGTTACAGGGGACACACAGGGTCTACGGTCCAGGACGCTATACAGGAGGTTACAGAGGACACACAGGGTCTACGATCCAGGAGGCTATACAGGAGGTTACAGAGGACATACAGGGTCTACGGTCCAGGACGCTATACAGGAGGCTATACAGGAGGTTACAGAGGACACACAGGGTCTATGGTCCAGGAGGCTATACAGGAGGTTACAGGGGACACACAGGGTCTACGGTCCAGGAGGTTATACAGGAGGTTACAGAGGACACACAGGGTCTATGGTCCAGGAGGTTATACAGGAGGTTACAGGGGACACACAGGGTCTACGGTCCAGGAGGTTATACAGGAGGTTACAGAGGACATACAGGGTCTACGGTCCAGGACGCTATACAGGAGGCTATACAGGAGGTTACAGAGGACACACAGGGTCTACGGTCCAGGAGGCTATACAGGAGGTTATACAGGAGGTTACAGAGGACACACAGGGTCTACGGTCCAGGAGGCTATACAGGAGGTTATACAGGAGGTTACAGGGGACACACAGGGTCTACGGTCCAGGAGGCTATACAGGAGGTTACAGAGGACATACAGGGTCTACGGTCCAGGAGGCTATACAGGAGGTTACAGAGGACACACAGGGTCTACGATCCAGGAGGCTATACAGGAGGTTACAGAGGACACACAGGGTCTATGGTCCAGGAGGCTATACAGGAGGTTACAGAGGACACACAGGGTCTACGGTCCAGGAGGCTATACAGGAGGTTACAGAGGACATACAGGGTCTACGGTCCAGGACGCTATACAGGAGGCTATACAGGAGGTTACAGAGGACACACAGGGTCTACGGTCCATGAGGTTATACAGGAGGTTACAGAGGACATACAGGGTCTATGGTCCAGGAGGTTATACAGGAGGTTACAGGGGACACACAGGGTCTACGGTCCAGGAGGTTATACAGGAGGTTACAGAGGACACACAGGGTCTATGGTCCAGGAGGTTATACAGGAGGTTACAGGGGACACACAGGGTCTACGGTCCAGGAGGTTATACAGGAGGTTACAGAGGACATACAGGGTCTACGGTCCAGGACGCTATACAGGAGGCTATACAGGAGGTTACAGAGGACACACAGGGTCTACGGTCCAGGAGGCTATACAGGAGGTTATACAGGAGGTTACAGAGGACACACAGGGTCTACGGTCCAGGAGGCTATACAGGAGGTTATACAGGAGGTTACAGGGGACACACAGGGTCTACGGTCCAGGAGGCTATACAGGAGGTTACAGAGGACATACAGGGTCTACGGTCCAGGAGGCTATACAGGAGGTTACAGAGGACACACAGGGTCTACGATCCAGGAGGCTATACAGGAGGTTACAGAGGACACACAGGGTCTATGGTCCAGGAGGCTATACAGGAGGTTACAGAGGACACACAGGGTCTACGGTCCAGGAGGCTATACAGGAGGTTACAGAGGACATACAGGGTCTACGGTCCAGGAGGCTATACAGGAGGTTACAGAGGACACACAGGGTCTACGGTCCAGGAGGTTACACAGGAGGTTACAGAGGACACACAGGGTCTACGGTCCAGGAGGTTATACAGGAGGTTACAGAGGACATACAGGGTCTATGGTCCAGGAGGTTATACAGGAGGTTACAGAGGACACACAGGGTCTACGGTCCAGGAGGCTATACAGGAGGCTATACAGGAGGTTACAGAGGACACACAGGGTCTACGGTCCATGAGGCTATACAGGAGGTTACAGAGGACACACAGGGTCTACGGTCCAGGAGGCTATACAGGAGGCTATACAGGAGGTTACAGAGGACACACAGGGTCTACGGTCCAGGAGGTTAGAGGACACACAGGGTCTACGGTCCAGGAGGTTAGAGGACACACAGGGTCTACGGTCCAGGAGGTTATACAGGATGCTATACAGGAGGTTACAGGGGACACACAGGGTCTACGGTACAGGAGGCTATACAGGAGGTTACAGAGGACATACAGGGTCTACGGTCCAGAAGGTTATACAGGAGGCTATACAGGAGGTTACAGAGGACAAACAGGGTCTACGGTCCAGGAGGCTATACAGGAGGTTACAGAGGACACACAGGGTCTACGGTCCAAGAGGTAATACAGGACACACAGGATCTACGGTCCAGGAGGTTATACAGGAGGTTACAGAGGACACACAGGGTCTACGGTCCAGGAGGCTATACAGGAGGTTATACAGGACACACAGGGTCTACGGTCCAAGAGGTAATACAGGACACACAGGATCTACGGTCCAGGAGGTTATACAGGAGGTTACAGAGGACACACAGGGTCTACGGTCCAGGAGGCTATACAGGAGGTTACAGAGGACACACAGGGTCTACGGTCCAGGAGGCTATACAGGAGGTTACAGAGGACACACAGGGTCTACGGTCCAGGAGGTTATACAGGAGGTTACAGAGGACACACAGGGTCTACGGTCCAGGAGGTTATACAGGAGGTTACAGAGGACACACAGGGTCTACGGTCCAGGAGGTTATACAGGAGGCTATACAGTAGGTTACAGAGGACACACAGGGTCTACGGTCCAGGAGGTTATACAGGAGGCTATACAGGACACACAGGGTTTACGGTCCAGGAGGTTATACAGGAGGCTATACAGGAGGTTACAGAGGACACACAGGGTCTACGGTCCAGGAGGTTACACAGGAGGTTATACAGGACACACAGGGTCTACGGTCCAGGAGGCTATACAGGAGGTTACAGAGGACACACAGTGTCTACGGTCCAGGAGGTTATACAGGAGGCTATACAGGAGGTTACAGAGGACACACAGGGTCTACGGTCCAGGAGGCTATACAGGAGTCCATACAGGAGGTTACAGAGGACACACAGGGTCTACGGTCCATGAGGCTATACAGGAGGTTACAGAGGACACACAGGGTCTACGGTCCAGGAGGTTACACAGGAGGTTACAGAGGACACACAGGGTCTACGGTCCATGAGGCTATACAGGAGGTTACAGGGGACACACAGGGTCTACGGTCCAGGAGGCCATACAGGAGGCTATACAGGACACACAGGGTCTACGGTCCAGGAGGTTACACAGGAGGTTACAGAGGACACACAGGGTCTACGGTCCATGAGGCTATACAGGAGGTTACAGAGGACACACAGGGTCTATGGTCCAGGAGGCTATACAGGAGGCTATACAGGACATACAGGGTCTACGGTCCAGAAGGTTATACAGGAGGCTATACAGGAGGTTACAGAGGACACACAGGGTCTACGGTCCAGGAGGCTATACAGGAGGTTACAGAGGACACACAGGGTCTACGGTCCAGGAGGTTATACAGGACATACAGGGTCTACGGTCCAGGAGGTTACAGAGTTAGACATTAGGAAAGGACACACAGGGATAAGTCTACGTTAGACATTAGGAAAGGACAAACAGGGATAGGTCTGTTAGACAGTTAGACATTAGGAAAGGACACACAGGGATAAGTCTGTTAGACAGTTAGACATTAGGAAAGGACACACAGGGATAAGTCTGTTAGACAGTTAGACATTAGGAAAGGACACACAGGGATAGGTCTGTTAGACAGTTAGACATTAGGAAAGGACACACAGGGATAAGTCTGTTAGACAGTTAGACATTAGGAAAGGACACACAGGGATAAGTCTGTTAGACAGTTAGACATTAGGAAAGGACACACAGGGATAAGTCTGTTAGACAGTTAGACATTAGGAAAGGACACACAGGGATAAGTCTGTTAGACAGTTAGACATTAGGAAAGGACACACAGGGATAAGTCTGTTAGACAGTTAGACATTAGGAAAGGACACACAGGGATAAGTCTGTTAGACAGTTAGACAGTAGGAAAGGACACACAGGGATAAGTCTACGTTAGACATTAGGAAAGGACACACAGGGATAAGTCTGTTAGAAAGTTAGACATTAGGAAAGGACACACAGGGATAAGTCTGTTAGACAGTTAGACATTAGGAAAGGACACACAGGGATAAGTCTACGTTAGACAGTTAGACATTAGGAAAGGGATAAGTCTGTTAGACAGTTAGACATTAGGAAAGGATAAGTCTGTTAGACAGTTAGACAGTAGGAAAGGACACACAGGGATAAGTCTGTTAGACAGTTAGACATTAGGAAAGGACACACAGGGATAAGTCTGTTAGACAGTTAGACATTAGGAAAGGACACACAGGGATAAGTCTGTTAGACAGTTAGACATTAGGAAAGGACTCACAGGGATAAGTCTGCTAGACAGTTAGACATTAGGAAAGGACACACAGGGATAAGTCTGTTAGACAGTTAGACATTAGGAAAGGACACACAGGGATAAGTCTGTTAGACAGTTAGACATTAGGAAAGGACACACAGGGATAAGTCTGCTAGACAGTTAGACATTAGGAAAGGACACACAGGGATAAGTCTGCTAGACAGTTAGACATTAGGAAAGGACACACAGGGATAAGTCTGTTAGACAGTTAGACATTAGGAAAGGACACACAGGGATAAGTCTGTTAGACAGTTAGACATTAGGAAAGGACACACAGGGATAAGTATGTTAGACAGTTAGACATTAGGAAAGGACACACAGGGATAAGTCTGTTAGACAGTTAGACATTAGGAAAGGACACACAGGGATAAGTCTGTTAGACAGTTAGACATTAGGAAAGGACACACAGGGATAAGTATGTTAGACAGTTAGACATTAGGAAAGGATACACAGGGATAAGTCTGTTAGACAGTTAGACATTAGGAAAGGACACACAGGGATAAGTCTGTTAGACATTAGGAAAGGACACACAGGGATAAGTCTGTTAGACATTAGGAAAGGACACACAGGGATAGGTCTGTTAGACATTAGGAAAGGACACACAGGGATAAGTCTGTTAGACAGTTAGACATTAGGAAAGGACACACAGGGATAAGTCTGTTAGACATTAGGAAATGACACACAGGGATAGGTCTGTTAGACAGTTAGACATTAGGAAAGGACACACAGGGATAAGTCTGTTAGACATTAGGAAAGGACACACAGGGATAAGTCTGTTAGACATTAGGAAAGGACACACAGGGATAGGTCTGTTAGACATTAGGAAAGGACACACAGGGATAAGTCTGTTAGACAGTTAGACATTAGGAAAGGACACACAGGGATAAGTCTGTTAGACATTAGGAAAGGACACACAGGGATAGGTCTGTTAGACAGTTAGACATTAGGAAAGGACACACAGGGATAAGTCTGTTAGACAGTTAGACATTAGGAAAGGACACACAGGGATAAGTCTGTTAGACAGTTAGACATTAGGAAAGGACACACAGGGATAAGTCTGTTAGACAGTTAGACATTAGGAAAGGACACACAGGGATAAGTCTGTTAGACAGTTAGACATTAGGAAAGGACACACATGGATAAGTCTGTTAGACAGTTAGACATTAGGAAAGGACACACAGGGATAAGTCTGTTAGACAGTTAGACATTAGGAAAGGATACACAGGGATAAGTCTGTTAGACAGTTAGACATTAGGAAAGGACACACAGGGATAAGTATGTTAGACAGTTAGACATTAGGAAAGGATACACAGGGATAAGTCTGTTAGACAGTTAGACATTAGGAAAGGACACACAGGGATAAGTCTGTTAGACATTAGGAAAGGACACACAGGGATAGGTCTGTTAGACAGTTAGACATTAGGAAAGGACACACAGGGATAAGTCTGTTAGACATTAGGAAAGGACACACAGGGATAAGTCTGTTAGACAGTTAGACATTAGGAAAGGACACACAGGGATAAGTCTGTTAGACAGTTAGACATTAGGAAAGGACACACAGGGATAAGTCTGTTAGACAGTTAGACATTAGGAAAGGACACACAGGGATAAGTCTGTTAGACAGTTAGACATTAGGAAAGGACACACAGGGATAAGTCTGTTAGACAGTTAGACATTAGGAAAGGACACACAGGGATAAGTCTGTTAGACAGTTAGACATTAGGAAAGGACACACAGGGATAAGTCTACGTTAGACAGTTAGACATTAGGAAAGGACACACAGGGATAAGTATGTTAGACAGTTAGACATTAGGAAAGGACACACAGGGATAAGTCTGTTAGACAGTTAGACATTAGGAAAGGACACACAGGGATAGATCTGCTAGACAGTTAGACATTAGGAAAGGACACACAGGGATAAGTCTGTTAGACAGTTAGACATTAGGAAAGGACACACAGGGATAAGTCTGTTAGACAGTTAGACATTAGGAAAGGACACACAGGGATAAGTCTGCTAGACAGTTAGACATTAGGAAAGGACACACAGGGATAAGTCTGTTAGACAGTTAGACATTAGGAAAGGACACACAGGGATAAGTCTGTTAGACAGTTAGACATTAGGAAAGGACACACAGGGATAAGTCTGTTAGACAGTTAGACATTAGGAAAGGACACACAGGGATAAGTCTGTTAGACAGTTAGACATTAGGAAAGGACACACAGGGATAAGTCTGTTAGACAGTTAGACATTAGGAAAGGACACACAGGGATAAGTCTACGTTAGACATTAGGAAAGGACACACAGGGATAAGTCTGTTAGACAGTTAGACATTAGGAAAGGACACACAGGGATAAGTCTGTTAGACAGTTAGACATTAGGAAAGGACACACAGGGATAAGTCTGTTAGACAGTTAGACATTAGGAAAGGACCCACAGGGATAAGTCTGTTAGACAGTTAGACATTAGGAAAGGACACACAGGGATAAGTCTGTTAGACAGTTAGACATTAGGAAAGGACACACAGGGATAAGTCTGTTAGACAGTTAGACATTAGGAAAGGACACACAGGGATAAGTCTGTTAGACAGTTAGACATTAGGAATGGACACACAGGGATAGGTCTGTTAGACAGTTAGACATTAGGAAAGGACACACAGGGATAAGTCTGTTAGACAGTTAGACATTAGGAAAGGACACACAGGGATAAGTCTGTTAGACAGTTAGACATTAGGAAAGGACACACAGGGATAAGTCTGTTAGACAGTTATACATTAGGAAAGGACACACAGGGATAAGTCTACGTTAGACAGTTAGACATTAGGAAAGGACACACAGGGATAAGTCTGTTAGACAGTTAGACATTAGGAAAGGACACACAGGGATGTTTTATACGAAGTGAAGGACCAGTCAGAATTGTTGGCCATGCCCGACTCTCTATGACCTGATTGGCTCTGGTCTCTCAGTGCTGCCTAGTTCAGACCAGGACACAGATAGACTGGAAACTGCTGTTTCTCAGGGCATACTGCAGTTTCTCAGGGCATACTGCAGTTTCTCAGGGCATACTGCAGTTTCTCATGGCATACTGCTGTTTCTCAGGGCATACTGCAGTTTCTCAGGGCATACTGCAGTTTCTCAGGGCATACTGCAGTTTCTCATGGCATACTGCTGTTTCTCAGGGCATACTGCTGTTTCTCAGGGCATACTACTGTTTCTCAGGGCATACTGCTGTTTCTCAGGGCATACTACTGTTTCTCAGGGCATACTGCTGCTCATACTGCTGTTTCTCAGGGCATACTACTGTTTCTCAGGGCATACTGCTGTTTCTCAGGGCATACTACTGTTTCTCAGGGCATACTGCAGTTTCTCAGGGCATACTGCAGTATCTCAGGGCATACTGCAGTTTCTCATGGCATACTGCTGTTTCTCAGGGCATACTGCAGTTTCTCAGGGCATACTGCAGTTTCTCAGGGCATACTGCAGTTTCTCATGGCATACTGCTGTTTCTCTGGGCATACTGCTGTTTCTCAGGGCATACTACTGTTTCTCAGGGCATACTGCTGTTTCTCAGGGCATACTACTGTTTCTCAGGGCATACTGCTGCTCATACTGCTGTTTCTCAGGGCATACTACTGTTTCTCAGGGCATACTGCAGTTTCTCAGGGCATACTGCAGTTTCTCATGGCATACTGCTGTTTCTCAGGGCATACTGCAGTTTCTCAGGGCATACTGCAGTTTCTCAGGGCATACTGCAGTTTCTCATGGCATACTGCTGTTTCTCAGGGCATACTGCTGTTTCTCAGGGCATACTACTGTTTCTCAGGGCATACTGCTGTTTCTCAGGGCATACTACTGTTTCTCAGGGCATACTGCTGCTCATACTGCTGTTTCTCAGGGCATACTACTGTTTCTCAGGGCATACTGCTGTTTCTCAGGGCATACTACTGTTTCTCAGGGCATACTGCAGTTTCTCAGGGCATACTGCAGTATCTCAGGGCATACTGCAGTTTCTCATGGCATACTGCTGTTTCTCAGGGCATACTGCAGTTTCTCAGGGCATACTGCAGTTTCTCAGGGCATACTGCAGTTTCTCATGGCATACTGCTGTTTCTCTGGGCATACTGCTGTTTCTCAGGGCATACTACTGTTTCTCAGGGCATACTGCTGTTTCTCAGGGCATACTACTGTTTCTCAGGGCATACTGCTGCTCATACTGCTGTTTCTCAGGGCATACTACTGTTTCTCAGGGCATACTGCTGTTTCTCAGGGCATACTACTGTTTCTCAGGGCATGCTGCTGTTTCTCAGGGCATACTACTGTTTCTCAGGGCATACTGTTGTTTCTCAGGGCACCCCTTCTGAAAAAACCTACACTCGATCCCTCTGATGTCAACAACTACAGACCAGTATCCCTTCTTTCTTTTCTCTCCAAAACTCTTGAACGTGCCGTCCTTGGCCAGCTCTCCCGCTATCTCTCTCAGAATGACCTTCTTGATCCAAATCAGTCAGGTTTCAAGACTAGTCATTCAACTGAGACTGATCTTCTATGTATCACGGAGGCGCTCCGCACTGCTAAAGCTAACTCTCTCTCCTCTGCTCTCATCCTTCTAGACCTATCGGCTGCCTTCGATACTGTGAACCATCAGATCCTCCTCTCCACCCTCTCCGAGTTGGGCATCTCCGGCGCGGCCCACGCTTGGATTGCGTCCTACCTGACAGGTCGCTCCTACCTGGTGGCGTGGCAAGAATCTGTCTCCTCGCCGCGCTCTCACCACTGGTGTCCCAGGTCTCTGTTCTAGGCCCTCTCCTATTCTCGCTATACACCAAGTCACTTGGCTCTGTCATAACCTCACATGGTCTCTCCTATCATTGCTATGCAGACGACACACAATTAATCTTCTCCTTTCCCCCTTCTGATGACCAGGTGGCGAATCGCATCTCTGCATGTCTGGCAGACATATCAGTGTGGATGACGGATCACCACCTCAAGCTGAACCTCGGCAAGACGGAGCTGCTCTTCCTCCCGGGGAAGGACTGCCCGTTCCATGATCTCGTCATCACGGTTGACAACTCCATTGTGTCCTCCTCCCAGAGCGCTAAGAACCTTGGCGTGATCCTTGACAACACCCTGTCGTTCTCAACCAACATCAAGGCGGTGGCCCGTTCCTGTAGGTTCATGCTCTACAACATCCGCAGAGTACGACCCTGCCTCACTCAGGAAGCGGCGCAGGTCCTAATCCAGGCACTTGTCATCTCCCGTCTGGATTACTGCAACTCGCTGTTGGCTGGGCTCCCTGCCTGTGCCATTAAACCCCTACAACTCATCCAGAACGCCGCAGCCCGTCTGGTGTTCAACCTTCCCAAGTTCTCTCCACGTCACCCCGCTCCTCCGCTCTCTCCACTGGCTTCCAGTTGAAGCTCGCATCCGCTACAAGACCATGGTGCTTGCCTACAGAGCTGTGAGGGGAACGGCACCGCAGTACCTCCAGGCTCTGATCAGGCCCTACACCCAAACAAGGGCACTGCGTTCATCCACCTCTGGCCTGCTCGCCTCCCTACCACTGAGGAAGTACAGTTCCCGCTCAGCCCAGTCAAAACTGTTCGCTGCTCTGGCCCCCCAATGGTGGAACAAATTCCTCACGACGCCAGGACAGCGGAGTCAATCACCACCTTCCGGAGACACCTGAAACCCCACCTCTTCAAGGAATACCTAGGATAGGATAAGTAATCCTTCTCACCCCCCCCTTAAATGATTTAGATGCACTATTGTAAAGTGGCTGTTCCACTGGATGTCAGAAGGTGAATTCACCAATTTGTAAGTCGCTCTGGATAAGAGCGTCTACTAAATGACTTAAATGTAAATGTAAATGTAAATGGCATACTACTGTTTCTCAGGGCATACTACTGTTTCTCAGGGCATACTGCTGTTTCTCAGGGCATACTACTGTTTCTCAGGGCATACTGCTGTTTCTCAGGGCATACTGCTGTTTCTCAGGGCATACTACTGTTTCTCAGGGCATACTGCTGTTTCTCAGGGCATACTACTGTTTCTCAGGGCATACTGCTGTTTCTCAGGGCATACTACTGTTTCTCAGGGCATACTACTGTTTCTCAGGGCATACTGCTGTTTCTCAGGGCATACTGCTGTTTCTCAGGGCATACTACTGTTTCTCAGGGCATACTACTGTTTCTCAGGGCATACTGCTGCTCATACTGCTGTTTCTCAGGGCATACTACTGTTTCTCAGGGCATACTGCTGTTTCTCAGGGCATACTACTGTTTCTCAGGGCATACTGCTGTTTCTCAGGGCATACTGCTGTTTCTCAGGGCATACTACTGTTTCTCAGGGCATACTACTGTTTCTCAGGGCATACTGCTGCTCATACTGCTGTTTCTCAGGGCATACTACTGTTTCTCAGGGCATACTGCTGTTTCTCAGGGCATACTACTGTTTCTCAGGGCATACTGCTGTTCATACTGCTGTTTCTCAAGGAATACTGGTGTTTCTCAGGGCATACTGCTGTTTCTCAGGGCAAACTGCTGTTTCTCAGAGCAAACTGCTGTTTCTCAGGGCATACTACTGTTTCTCAGGGCATACTGCTGTTTCTCAGGGCATACTGCTGTTTCTCAGGGCAAACTGCTGTTTCTCAGGGCATACTGTTGTTTTTCAGGGCATACTACTGTTTCTCAGGGCATACTACTGTTTCTCAGGGCATACTACTGTTTCTCAGGGCATACTGCTGCTCATACTGCTGTTTTTCAGGGCATACTACTGTTTCTCAGGGCATACTGCTGCTCATACTGATGTTTCTCAGGGCATACTGCTGCTCATACTACTGTTTCTCAGGGCATACTGCTGCTCATACTGCTGTTTCTCAGGGCATACTGCTGCTCATACTGCTGTTTCTCAGGGCATACTGCTGCTCATACTGCTGTTTCTCAGGGCATACTGCTGCTCATACTGCTGTTTCTCAGGGCATACTGCTGCTCATACTGCTGTTTCTCAGGGCATACTGCTGCTCATACTGCTGTTTCTCAGGGCATACTGCTGCTCATACTGCTGTTTCTCAAGGAATACTGTTGTTTCTCAGGGCATACTGTTATTCATTCTGCTGAGTCAATGTGGAGGGTGATGAGGTAATAACTTGGCGGTATACAGGAAGTACCAGGACTGAGTCAATGTGGAGGGTGATGAGGTAATAACTTGGCTGTATACAGGAAGTACCCGTACTGAGTCAATGTGGAGGGTGATGAGGTAATAACTTGGCTGTATACAGGAAGTACCAGTACTGAGTCAATGTGGATGGTGATGAGGTAATAACTTGGCTGTATACAGAAAGTACCAGGACTGAGTCAATGTGGAGGGTGATGAGGTAATAACTTGGCTGTATACAGGAAGTACCAGTACTGAGTCAATGTGGAGGGTGACGAGGTAATAACTTGGCTGTATACAGGAAGTACCTGTACTGAGTCAATGTGGAGGGTGACGAGGTAATAACTTGGCTGTATACAGGAAGTACCAGTACTGAGTCAATGTGGAGGGTGACGAGGTAATAACTTGGCTGTATACAGGAAGTACCAGGACTGAGTCAATGTGGAGGGTGATGAGGTAATAACTTGGCTGTATACAGGAAGTACCAGTACTGAGTCAATGTGGAGGGTGACGAGGTAATAACTTGGCTGTATACAGGAAGTACCAGTACTGAGTCAATGTGGAGGGTGACGAGGTAATAACTTGGCTGTATACAGGAAGTACCAGTACTGAGTCAATGTGGAGGGTGACGAGGTAATAACTTGGCTGTATACAGGAAGTACCAGGACTGAGTCAATGTGGAGGGTGATGAGGTAATAACTTGGCTGTATACAGGAAGTACCAGTACTGAGTCAATGTGGAGGGTGATGAGGTAATAACTTGGCTGTATACAGGAAGTACCAGGACTGAGTCAATGTGGAGGGTGATGAGGTAATAACTTGGCTGTATACAGGAAGTACCAGGACTGAGTCAATGTGGAGGGTGACGAGGTAATAACTTGGCTGTATACAGGAAGTACCAGTACTGAGTCAAGGTGGAGGTAGATACTGTATGTGTCACGACTCCAGCCGAAGTTGGCTCCCCCGCCTGTTCAGGTGGTGCCCGGCGGTCGTCGTCACTGGCCTACTAGAAGGTGGCTCCCCCGCCTGTTCAGGTGGTGCTCGGCGGTCATCGTCACCGGCCTACTAGAAGTTGGCTCCCCCGCCTGTTCGGGTGGTGCTCGGCGGTCGTCATCACCGTCCTACTAGAAGTTGGCTCCCCGCCTGTTCGGGTGGTGCTCGGCGGTCGTCGTCACCGGCCTACTAGAAGTTGGCTCCCGCGCCAGTTCGGGTGGTGCTCGGCGGTCGTCGTCACCGTCCTACTAGAAGTTGGCTCCCCTTCCTGTTCGGGTGGTGCTCGGCGGTCGTCGTCACCGGCCTACTAGAAGTTGGCTCCCCCGCCTGTTCGGGTGGTGCTCGGCGGTCGTCGTCACCGGCCTACTAGAAGTTGGCTCCCCCGCCTGTTCGGGTGGTGCTCGGAGGTCGTCGTCACCGGCCTACTAGAAGTTGGCTCTCCCGCCTGTTCGGGTGGTGCTCGGCGGTCGTCGTCACCGGCCTACTAGAAGTTGGCTCCCCCGCCTGTTCGGGTGGTGCTCGGCGGTCGTCGTCACCGGCCTACTAGAAGTTGACTCCCCTTCCTGTTCGGGTGGTGCTCGGCGGTCGTCGTCACCGTCCTACTAGAAGTTGGCTCCCCTTCCTGTTCGGGTGGTGCTCGGCGGTCGTCGTCACCGTCCTACTAGAAGTTGGCTCCCCTTCCTGTTCGGGTGGTGCTCGGCGGTCGTCGTCACCGGCCTACTAGAAGTTGGCTCCCCTTCCTGTTTGGGTGGTGCTCGGCGGTCGTCGTCACCGTCCTACTAGAAGTTGGCTCCCCCGCCTGTTCGGGTGGTGCTCGGCGGTCGTCGTCACCAGCCTACTAGAAGTTGGCTCCCCTTCCTGTTCGGGTGGTGCTCGGCGGTCGTCGTCACCAGCCTACTAAGTTGGCTCCCCGCCTGTTCGGGTGGTGCTCGGCGGTCGTCGTCCACCGGCCTACTAGAAGTTGGCTCCCCTTCCTGTTCGGCTGGTGCTCGCGGTCGTCGTCACCGTCCTACTAGAAGTTGGCTCCTCCGCCTGTTCGGGTGGTGCTCGGCGGTCATCGTCACCGTCCTACTAGAAGTTGGCTCCCCCGCCTGTTCGGGTGGTGCTCGGCGGTCGTCGTCACCGTCCTACTAGAAGTTGGCTCCCCTTCCTGTTCGGGTGGTGCTCGGCAGTCGTCGTCACCGGCCTACTAAAAGTTGGCTCCCCTTCCTGTTTGGGTGGCGCTCGGCGGTCGTCGTCACCGTCCTACTAGAAGTTGGCTCCCCTTCCTGTTCGGGCGGCGCTCGGCTGTCGTCGTCACCGTCCTACTAGAAGTTGGCTCCCCTTCCTGTTCGGGTGGCGCTCGGCGTCGTCGTCACCGTCCTACTAGATTTGGCTCCCCTTCCTGTTCGGGTGGTGCTCGGCGGTCGTCGTCACCGTCCTACTAGAAGTTGGCTCCCCTTCCTGTTCGGGTGGTGCTCGGCGGTCGTCGTCACCGGCCTACTAGAAGTTGGCTCTCCCGCCTGTTCGGGTGGTGCTCGGCGGTCGTCGTCACCGGCCTACTAGAAGTTGGCTCCCCCGCCTGTTCGGGTGGTGCTCGGCGGTCGTCGTCACCGGCCTACTAGAAGTTGACTCCCCTTCCTGTTCGGGTGGTGCTCGGCGGTCGTCGTCACCGTCCTACTAGAAGTTGGCTCCCCTTCCTGTTCGGGTGGTGCTCGGCGGTCGTCGTCAGCGTTTGGGCCCTGTGTTTGGGTTGGTCAGCGTTTGGGCCCTGTGTTTTGGGCATTTACCATTTTCACATCACACTGATTCGTACCTACACATCACACTGATTCCAACCTACACATCACACTGATTCCTACCTACACACCACACTGATTCCTACCTACACCGACAGAATCCTGCAACTTGACATGGAATCAGCAGGAGCAGCCACACCTCCTCTCCCATCGATGGAGGAGAGGGTCCTCCATCACACCTCCATTCTTCACAGGATAGGGTCTGCAATGGATGATGGAGAGGATGGACCGATGGTAGAGGAGAGGCCTTCCCACCTCATCTCCAGCGCCCCCTCCACCAGCACCACCTACCCCTGCTTCAGCTTCCGGATCCGGGGCTCTGCGTCTGGCGCTCCCCAGGAAGTATGACGGGACGGCGGCTGGGTGTCAGGGGTTTCTCCTCCAACTGGAATTATACCTAGCTACCATCTGTCCGACTCCCTCAGGGGAGGAGAGCGTGATCATCCTCGTCCCCTGTCTGATGGGGCGAGCCCTGGAGTGGGCCAACGCAGTGTGAAATGGCCCAGACTCAGCGACTGATCACTGAGTTCACCTGCCGATTCCGGGCTGTGTTCGATCACCCACCCCCAGGTGAGTCCGCACCAGACTCACACAGAGCTTCCTGTCGGCCATATGTATAACCTCTTTCCCTGGGTTTTTTCCCTCTCTACAGCATAAGGCGCTAGTCGATTCAGGCGCAGCTGGGAATTTCATGGATCATGGGCTCGCGCTAAGGCTAGGGATTCCCCTGGTGTCGTTAGACCAACCTTTCCCCGTACGCTCCTTAGATAGCCGACCATTAGGGTCAGGGCTGGTCAGGGAGGCCACGGTGCCGCTGGACATGGTAATGCAGGGGGGGGGTCATAAGGAGTGGATCAGTCTATTCCTTATCGATTCACCTGCGTTTCCAGTGGTGCTGGGAATTCCTTGGATAGCTCATCACAACCCGGTGATTTCACGGAGACAGGGGGCTCTTCGAGGGTGGTCAGAGGAATGTTCAGGCATGTTCAGGCAGGTGTATAGGAGTTTCCGTAGGTGCGACTACGGTGGAGAGTCCAGACCAGGTTTCCACTGGACCGGCCAGGGGAGTGGGCGAGGTATGTTCAAGCTCAATCAGCTTGTCCATGGTTCAGCTCGTTCATTGTTTAGCTTGTCCATGGTTCAGCTCGTTCAACTTGTCCATCGTTCAGCTCATCCATCGCTCAGCTCGTCCATCACTCAGCTCATTCCGCTCGTCCATCGTTCAGCTCATTCAGCTCATCCATCATTTAGCTCATCCATCATTCAGCTCATCCATCGTTTAGCTCGTCCATTGTTCAGTTCATCCGTCATTTATCTCATTTAGCTCGCCCATTGTTCAGCTCATTTAGCTTGCCCATTGTTCAGCTCATTCACCTCGTCTAACCTTCAGCTAGTTCAGCTTGTCCATCTTTCAGCTCGTTCAGCTCGTCCATCATTCAGCTCGTCCATCGTCCATCGTTCAGCTTGTTCAGCTCCTCCATCGCTCAGCTCGTTCAACTCGTCCATTGTTCAGCTCATCCATCGTTCAGCTCGTCCATCGTTCAGCTCATCCATCGTTCAGCTCATCCATCGTTCAGCTTGTCCATCATTCAGCTCGTCCATCGTTCAGCTCGTCCATCATTCAGCTCGTCCATCGTTCAGCTCATCCATCGCTCAGCTCATCCATCGTTCAGGTAATCCATCGTTCAGCACGTCCATCTTTCAGCTGGTCCATCGTTCAGCTTGTCCATCGCTCAGCTCCCTCCGCTCATCCATCATTTAGCTCGTTCAGCTGGTCTATCGTTCAGCTCATTCAGCTCGTCCATCATTCAGCTCATCCATCATTCAGCTCGTCCATCATAAAGCTCATGCATCGTTCAGCTCTTTCAGCTCATCCATTGTTCAGCTCGTTCATCGTTCAGCTGGTCCATTGTTCAGCTCGTTCAGCTTGTCCATCGTTCAGCTTGTCCATCGTTCAGCTGGTTCCATTGTTCAGCTTGTCCATCGTTCAGCTCGTCCATTGTTCAGCTTGTCCATCGTTCAGCTGGTCCATTGTTCAGCTCATTCATCGTTCAGCTGGTCCATTGTTCAGCTCGTTCAGCTTGTCCATCGTTCAGCTTGTCTATCGTTCAGCTGGTTCCATTGTTCAGCTTGTCCATCGTTCAGCTCGTCCATTGTTCAGCTTGTCCATCGTTCAGCTGGTCCATTGTTCAGCTCATTCATCGTTCAGCTGGTCCATTGTTCAGCTCGTTCAGCTTGTCCATCGTTCAGCTCGTTCATCGTTCAGCTCGTCCATCGTTCAGCTCGTCCACCATTCAGTTCGTTCAGCTCGTCCATTGTTCAGTTTGTTGATTGTTCAGCTCGTTCATCGTTCAGCTCGTCCATCGTTCAGCTCATTCAGCTCGTCCATCATTCAGCTCATCCATCATTCAGCTCGTTCAGCTCGTCCATCGCTCAGCTCCCTCCAGCTCGTCCATCATTCATCTCGTTCAGCTTGTCCATCGTTCAGCTGGTCCATTGTTCAGCTCGTCCATCGTTCAGCTGGTCCATTGTTCAGCTCGTCCATCGTTCAGCTGGTCCATTGTTCAGCTCGTCCATCGTTCAGCTGGTTCAGTCCATTGTTCAGCTCGTCCATCGTTCAGCTGGTCCATTGTTCAGCTCATTCATCGTTCAGCTGGTCCATTGTTCAGCTCGTTCAGCTTGTCCATCGTTCAGCTCGTCCATCGTTCATCTTGTCCATCGTTCAGCTCGTCCATCGTTCAGCTCATCCATCGTTCAGCTCATCCATCGTTCAGCTTGTCCATCATTCAACTCGTCCATCGTTCAGCTCGTCCATCATTCAGCTCGTCCATCGTTCAGCTCGTCCATCATTCAGCTCATCCATCGTTCAGCTCATCCATCGTTCAGCTTGTCCATCATTCAGCTCGTCCATCGTTCAGCTCATCCATCGTTCAGGTCATCCATCGTTCAGCACGTCCACCTTTCAGCTTGTCCATCGTTCAGCTGGTTCCATTGTTCAGCTTGTCCATCGTTCAGCTCGTCCATTGTTCAGCTTGTCCATCGTTCAGCTGGTCCATTGTTCAGCTCATTCATCGTTCAGCTGGTCCATTGTTCAGCTCGTTCAGCTTGTCCATCGTTCAGCTTGTCCATCGTTCAGCTGGTTCCATTGTTCAGCTTGTCCATCGTTCAGCTCGTCCATTGTTCAGCTTGTCCATCGTTCAGCTGGTCCATTGTTTAGCTCATTCATCGTTCAGCTGGTCCATTGTTCAGCTCGTTCAGCTTGTCCATCGTTCAGCTTGTCCATTGTTCAGCTCGTCCATCATTCAGCTCGTTCATCGTTCAGCTCGTCCATCGTTCAGCTCGTCCACCATTCCAGTTCGTTCAGCTCGTCCATTGTTCAGTTTGTTGATTGTTCAGCTCGTTCATCGTTCAGCTCGTCCATCGTTCAGCTCATTCAGCTCGTCCATCATTCAGCTCATCCATCATTCAGCTCGTTCAGCTCGTCCATCGCTCAGCTCCCTCCAGCCCATCATTCATCTCGTTCAGCTTGTCCATCGTTCAGCTGGTCCATTGTTCAGCTCGTCCATCGTTCAGCTGGTCCATTGTTCAGCTCGTCCATCGTTCAGCTGGTCCATTGTTCAGCTCGTCCATCGTTCAGCTGGTCCATTGTTCAGCTCGTCCATCGTTCAGCTGGTCCATTGTTCAGCTCATTCATCGTTCAGCTGGTCCATTGTTCAGCTCGTTCAGCTTGTCCATCGTTCAGCTCGTCCATCGTTCATCTTGTCCATCGTTCAGCTCGTCCATCGTTCAGCTCATCCATCGTTCAGCTCATCCATCGTTCAGCTTGTCCATCATTCAACTCGTCCATCGTTCAGCTCGTCCATCATTCAGCTCGTCCATCGTTCAGCTCGTCCATCATTCAGCTCATCCATCGTTCAGCTCATCCATCGTTCAGCTTGTCCATCATTCAGCTCGTCCATCGTTCAGCTCATCCATCGTTCAGGTCATCCATCGTTCAGCACGTCCACCTTTCAGCTGGTCCATCGTTCAGCTCGTCCATCGCTCAGCTCCCTCCGCTCATCCATCATTTAGCTCGTTCAGCTGGTCTATCGTTCAGCTCGTTCAGCTCGTCCATCGTTCAGCTTGTCCATTGTTCAGCTTGTTCATCGTTCAGCTGGTCCATTGTTCAGCTCGTTCAGCTTGTCCATCGTTCAGCTTGTCCATCGTTCAGCTGGTTCCATTGTTCAGCTCGTCCATCGCTCAGCTCCCTCCGCTCATCCATCATTTAGCTCGTTCAGCTGGTCTATCGTTCAGCTCGTTCAGCTCGTCCATCGTTCAGCTTGTCCATTGTTCAGCTTGTTCATCGTTCAGCTGGTCCATTGTTCAGCTCGTTCAGCTTGTCCATCGTTCAGCTTGTCCATCGTTCAGCTGGTTCCATTGTTCAGCTTGTCCATCGTTCAGCTCGTCCATTGTTCAGCTTGTCCATCGTTCAGCTGGTCCATTGTTCAGCTCATTCATCGTTCAGCTGGTCCATTGTTCAGCTCGTTCAGCTTGTCCATCGTTCAGCTTGTCCATTGTGTAGCTCGTCCATCGCTCAGCTCCCTAAGCTCGTCCATCATTCAGCTCGTTCAGCTTGTCCATCGATCAGCTGGTCCATTGTTTAGCTCATTCATCGTTCAGCTGGTCCATTGTTCAGCTCGTTCAGCTTGTCCATCGTTCAGCTTGTCCATTGTTCAGCTCGTCCATCATTCAGCTCGTTCATCGTTCAGCTCGTCCATCGTTCAGCTCGTCCACCATTCAGTTCGTTCAGCTCGTCCATTGTTCAGTTTTTTGATTGTTCAGCTCGTTCATCGTTCAGCTCATCCATCGTTCAGCTCATTCAGCTCGTCCATCATTCAGCTCATCCATCATTCAGCTCGTTCAGCTCGTCCATCGCTCAGCTCCCTCCGCTCGTCCATCATTCATCTCGTTCAGCTTGTCCATCGTTCAGCTGGTCCATTGTTCAGCTCGTCCATCGTTCAGCTGGTCCATTGTTCAGCTCGTCCATCGTTCAGCTGGTCCATTGTTCAGCTCGTCCATCGTTCAGCTGGTCCATTGTTCAGCTCGTCCATCGCTCATCCATCCTCAGCTGGTCCATTGTTCAGCTCATTCATCGTTCAGCTGGTCCATTGTTCAGCTCGTTCAGCTTGTCCATCGTTCAGCTCGTCCATCGTTCATCTTGTCCATCGTTCAGCTCGTCCATCGTTCAGCTCATCCATCGTTCAGCTCATCCATCGTTCAGCTTGTCCATCATTCAACTCGTCCATCGTTCAGCTCGTCCATCATTCAGCTCGTCCATCGTTCAGCTCGTCCATCATTCAGCTCATCCATCGTTCAGCTCATCCATCGTTCAGCTTGTCCATCATTCAGCTCGTCCATCGTTCAGCTCATCCATCGTTCAGGTCATCCATCGTTCAGCACGTCCACCTTTCAGCTTGTCCATCGTTCAGCTGGTTCCATTGTTCAGCTTGTCCATCGTTCAGCTCGTCCATTGTTCAGCTTGTCCATCGTTCAGCTGGTCCATTGTTCAGCTCATTCATCGTTCAGCTGGTCCATTGTTCAGCTCGTTCAGCTTGTCCATCGTTCAGCTTGTCCATCGTTCAGCTGGTTCCATTGTTCAGCTTGTCCATCGTTCAGCTCGTCCATTGTTCAGCTTGTCCATCGTTCAGCTGGTCCATTGTTTAGCTCATTCATCGTTCAGCTGGTCCATTGTTCAGCTCGTTCAGCTTGTCCATCGTTCAGCTTGTCCATTGTTCAGCTCGTCCATCATTCAGCTCGTTCATCGTTCAGCTCGTCCATCGTTCAGCTCGTCCACCATTCAGTTCGTTCAGCTCGTCCATTGTTCAGTTTGTTGATTGTTCAGCTCGTTCATCGTTCAGCTCGTCCATCGTTCAGCTCATTCAGCTCGTCCATCATTCAGCTCATCCATCATTCAGCTCGTTCAGCTCGTCCATCGCTCAGCTCCCTCCGCTGTCCATCATTCATCTCGTTCAGCTTGTCCATCGTTCAGCTGGTCCATTGTTCAGCTCGTCCATCGTTCAGCTGGTCCATTGTTCAGCTCGTCCATCGTTCAGCTGGTCCATTGTTCAGCTCGTCCATCGTTCAGCTGGTCCATTGTTCAGCTCGTCCATCGTTCAGCTGGTCCATTGTTCAGCTCATTCATCGTTCAGCTGGTCCATTGTTCAGCTCGTTCAGCTTGTCCATCGTTCAGCTCGTCCATCGTTCATCTTGTCCATCGTTCAGCTCGTCCATCGTTCAGCTCATCCATCGTTCAGCTCATCCATCGTTCAGCTTGTCCATCATTCAACTCGTCCATCGTTCAGCTCGTCCATCATTCAGCTCGTCCATCGTTCAGCTCGTCCATCATTCAGCTCATCCATCGTTCAGCTCATCCATCGTTCAGCTTGTCCATCATTCAGCTCGTCCATCGTTCAGCTCATCCATCGTTCAGGTCATCCATCGTTCAGCACGTCCACCTTTCAGCTGGTCCATCGTTCAGCTCGTCCATCGCTCAGCTCCCTCCGCTCATCCATCATTTAGCTCGTTCAGCTGGTCTATCGTTCAGCTCATTCAGCTCGTCCATCATTCAGCTCATCCATCATTCAGCTCGTCCATCATTCAGCTCATGCATCGTTCAGCTCGTTCAGCTCGTCCATCGTTCAGCTTGTCCATTGTTCAGCTTGTTCATCGTTCAGCTGGTCCATTGTTCAGCTCGTTCAGCTTGTCCATCGTTCAGCTTGTCCATCGTTCAGCTGGTTCCATTGTTCAGCTTGTCCATCGTTCAGCTCGTCCATTGTTCAGCTTGTCCATCGTTCAGCTGGTCCATTGTTCAGCTCATTCATCGTTCAGCTGGTCCATTGTTCAGCTCGTTCAGCTTGTCCATCGTTCAGCTTGTCCATTGTGTAGCTCGTCCATCGCTCAGCTCCCTAAGCTCGTCCATCATTCAGCTCGTTCAGCTTGTCCATCGTTCAGCTGGTCCATTGTTCAGCTCGTCCATCGTTCAGCTGGTCCATTGTTCAGCTCGTCCATCGTTCAGCTGGTCCATTGTTCAGCTCGTCCATCGTTCAGCTGGTGCATTGTTCAGCTCGTCCATCGTTCAGCTGGTCCATTGTTCAGCTCGTCCATCGTTCAGCTGGTCCATTGTTCAGCTCGTTCATCGTTTAGCTCGTTCAGCTCGGCCATCGTTCAGCTCGTCCATTGTTCAGCTCATTCATCGTTCAGCCGGTCCATTGTTCAGCTCGTTCAGCTTGTCCATCGTTCAGCTTGTCCATTGTTCAGCTCGTCCATCGCTCAGCTCCCTAAGCTCGTCCATCATTCAGCTCGTTCAGCTTGTCCATCGTTCAGCTGGTCCATTGTTCAGCTCGTCCATCGTTCAGCTGGTCCATTGTTCAGCTCGTCCATCGTTCAGCTGGTCCATTGTTCAGCTCGTCCATCGTTCAGCTGGTCCATTGTTCAGCTCGTCCATCTGTCTGACGGGGCGAGCCCTGGAGTGGGCCAACGCAGTGTGAAATGGCCCAGACTCGGCGACTGATCACTACCCCGAGTTCACCCGCCGATTCCGGGCTGTGTTCGATCACCCACCCCCAGGTGAGTCCGCACCAGACTCACCCAGAGCTTCCTGTCGGTCATGTGTATGTATTGACTTCTTTCCCTGGTCCTTTTTCCCTCTCTACAGCATAAGCGCTAGTCGATTCAGGCGCAGCTGGGAATTTCATGGATCATGGGCTCGCGCTAAGGCTGGGACTCCCTGGTGTCGTTAGACCAACCTTTCCCCGTACGCTCCTTAGATAGCCGATCATTAGGGTCAGGGCTGGTCAGGGAGGCCATTCAGCCGCTGGACATGGTAATGCAGGGGGTCATAAGGAGTGGATCAGTCTATTCCTTATCGATTCACCTGCGTTTCCAGTGGTGCTGGGAATTCCTTGGATAGCTCATCACAACCCGGTGATTTCACGGAGACAGGGGGCTCTTCGAGGGTGGTCAGAGGAATGTTCAGGCATGTTCAGGCAGGTGTATAGGAGTTTCCGTAGGTGCGACTACGGTGGATTCCAGACCAGGTTTCCACTGGACCGGCCAGGGGAGTGGGCGAGTATGTTCAGCTCAATCAGCTTGTCCATGGTTCAGCTCGTTCATTGTTTAGCTTGTCCATGGTTCAGCTCGTTCAACTTGTCCATCGTTCAGCTCATCCATCGCTCAGCTCGTCCATCACTCAGCTCATTCAGCTCGTCCATCGTTCAGCTCATTCAGCTCATCCATCATTTAGCTCATCCATCATTCAGCTCATCCATCATTTAGCTCGTCCATTGTTCAGTTCATCCGTCATTTTATCTCATTTAGCTCGCCCATTGTTCAGCTCATTTAGCTCGCCCATTGTTCAGCTCATTCACCTCGTCTAACCTTCAGCTAGTTCAGCTTGTCCATCTTTCAGCTCGTTCAGCTCGTCCATCGTTCAGCTCGTCCATCGTTCAGCTTGTTCAGCTCCTCCATCGCTCAGCTCGTTCAACTCGTCCATCATTCAGCTCATCCATCGTTCAGCTCGTCCATCGTTCAGCTCATCCATCGTTCAGCTCATCCATCGTTCAGCTCGTCCATCATTCAGCTCGTCCATCGTTCAGCTCGTCCATCATTCAGCTCGTCCATCGTTCAGCTCATCCATCGTTCAGCTCATCCATCGTTCAGCTCATCCATCGTTCAGGTAATCCATCGTTCAGCACGTCCATCTTTCAGCTGGTCCATCGTTCAGCTTGTCCATCGCTCAGCTCCCTCCGCTCATCCATCATTTAGCTCGTTCAGCTGGTCTATCGTTCAGCTCATTCAGCTCGTCCATCATTCAGCTCATCCATCATTCAGCTCGTCCATCATTCAGCTGGTCCATCGTTCAGCTCTTTCAGCTCATCCATTGTTCAGCTCGTTCATCGTTCAGCTGGTCCATTGTTCAGCTCGTTCAGCTTGTCCATCGTTCAGCTTGTCCATCGTTCAGCTGGTTCCATTGTTCAGCTTGTCCATCGTTCAGCTCGTCCATTGTTCAGCTTGTCCATCGTTCAGCTGGTCCATTGTTCAGCTCATTCATCGTTCAGCTGGTCCATTGTTCAGCTCGTTCAGCTTGTCCATCGTTCAGCTTGTCCATCGTTCAGCTGGTTCCATTGTTCAGATTGTCCATCGTTCAGCTCGTCCATTGTTCAGCTTGTCCATCGTTCAGCTGGTCCATTGTTCAGCTCATTCATCGTTCAGCTGGTCCATTGTTCAGCTCGTTCAGCTTGTCCATCGTTCAGCTTGTCCATTGTTCAGCTCGTCCATCATTCAGCTCGTTCATCGTTCAGCTCGTCCATCGTTCAGCTCGTCCACCATTCAGTTCGTTCAGCTCGTCCATTGTTCAGTTTGTTGATTGTTCAGCTCGTTCATCGTTCAGCTCGTCCATCGTTCAGCTCATTCAGCTCGTCCATCATTCAGCTCATCCATCATTCAGCTCGTTCAGCTCGTCCATCGCTCAGCTCCCTCCGCTCGTCCATCATTCATCTCGTTCAGCTTGTCCATCGTTCAGCTGGTCCATTGTTCAGCTCGTCCATCGTTCAGCTGGTCCATTGTTCAGCTCGTCCATCGTTCAGCTGGTCCATTGTTCAGCTCGTCCATCGTTCAGCTGGTCCATTGTTCAGCTCGTCCATCGTTCAGCTGGTCCATTGTTCAGCTCATTCATCGTTCAGCTGGTCCATTGTTCAGCTCGTTCAGCTTGTCCATCGTTCAGCTCGTCCATCGTTCATCTTGTCCATCGTTCAGCTCGTCCATCGTTCAGCTCATCCATCGTTCAGCTCATCCATCGTTCAGCTTGTCCATCATTCAACTCGTCCATCGTTCAGCTCGTCCATCATTCAGCTCGTCCATCGTTCAGCTCGTCCATCATTCAGCTCATCCATCGTTCAGCTCATCCATCGTTCAGCTTGTCCATCATTCAGCTCGTCCATCGTTCAGCTCATCCATCGTTCAGGTCATCCATCGTTCAGCTCGTCCACCTTTCAGCTGGTCCATCGTTCAGCTCGTCCATCGCTCAGCTCCTCCGCTCATCCATCATTTAGCTCGTTCAGCTGGTCTATCGTTCAGCTCATTCAGCTCGTCCATCATTCAGCTCATCCATCATTCAGCTCGTCCATCATTCAGCTCATGCATCGTTCAGCTCGTTCAGCTCGTCCATCGTTCAGCTTGTCCATTGTTCAGCTTGTTCATCGTTCAGCTGGTCCATTGTTCAGCTCGTTCAGCTTGTCCATCGTTCAGCTTGTCCATCGTTCAGCTGGTTCCATTGTTCAGCTTGTCCATCGTTCAGCTCGTCCATTGTTCAGCTTGTCCATCGTTCAGCTGGTCCATTGTTCAGCTCATTCATCGTTCAGCTGGTCCATTGTTCAGCTCGTTCAGCTTGTCCATCGTTCAGCTTGTCCATTGTTCAGCTCGTCCATCGCTCAGCTCCCTAAGCTCGTCCATCATTCAGCTCGTTCAGCTTGTCCATCGTTCAGCTTGTCCATTGTGTAGCTCGTCCATCGCTCAGCTCCCTAAGCTCGTCCATCATTCAGCTCGTTCAGCTTGTCCATCGATCAGCTGGTCCATTGTTTAGCTCATTCATCGTTCAGCTGGTCCATTGTTCAGCTCGTTCAGCTTGTCCATCGTTCAGCTTGTCCATTGTTCAGCTCGTCCATCATTCAGCTCGTTCATCGTTCAGCTCGTCCATCGTTCAGCTCGTCCACCATTCAGTCGTTCAGCTCGTCCATTGTTCAGTTGTTGATTGTTCAGCTCGTTCATCGTTCAGCTCGTCCATCGTTCAGCTCATCCAGCTCGCCCATCATTCAGCTCATCCATCATTCAGCTCATTCAGCTCGTCCATCGTTCAGCTCCCTCCGCTCATCATTCATCTCGTTCAGCTTGTCCATCGTTCAGCTGGTCCATTGTTCAGCTCGTCCATCGTTCAGCTGGTCCATTGTTCAGCTCGTCCATCGTTCAGCTGGTCCATTGTTCAGCTTGTCCATCGTTCAGCTGGTCCATTGTTCAGCTCGTCCATCGTTCAGCTGGTCCATTGTTCAGCTCATTCATCGTTCAGCTGGTCCATTGTTCAGCTCGTTCAGCTTGTCCATCGTTCAGCTCGTCCATCGTTCATCTTGTCCATCGTTCAGCTCGTCCATCGTTCAGCTCATCCATCGTTCAGCTCATCCATCGTTCAGCTCGTCCATCATTCAGCTCGTCCATCGTTCAGCTCGTCCATCATTCAGCTCGTCCATCGTTCAGCTCGTCCATCATTCAGCTCATCCATCGTTCAGCTCATCCATCGTTCAGCTTGTCCATCATTCAGCTCGTCCATCGTTCAGCTCATCCATCGTTCAGGTCATCCATCGTTCAGCTCGTCCACCTTTCAGCTTGTCCATCGTTCAGCTGGTTCCATTGTTCAGCTTGTCCATCGTTCAGCTCGTCCATTGTTCAGCTTGTCCATCGTTCAGCTGGTCCATTGTTCAGCTCATTCATCGTTCAGCTGGTCCATTGTTCAGCTCGTTCAGCTTGTCCATCGTTCAGCTTGTCCATCGTTCAGCTGGTTCCATTGTTCAGCTTGTCCATCGTTCAGCTCGTCCATTGTTCAGCTTGTCCATCGTTCAGCTGGTCCATTGTTTAGCTCATTCATCGCTCAGCTGGTCCATTGTTCAGCTCGTTCAGCTTGTCCATCGTTCAGCTTGTCCATTGTTCAGCTCGTCCATCATTCAGCTTCGTTCATCGTTCAGCTCGTCCATCGTTCAGCTCGTCCACCATTCAGTTCGTTCAGCTCGTCCATTGTTCAGTTTGTTGATTGTTCAGCTCGTTCATCGTTCAGCTGGTCCATCGTTCAGCTCATTCAGCTCGTCCATCATTCAGCTCATCCATCATTCAGCTCGTCCATCAGCTCGTCCATCGCTCCAGCTCCCTCCGCTCGTCCATCATTCATCTCGTTCAGCTTGTCCATCGTTCAGCTGGTCCATTGTTCAGCTCGTCCATCGTTCAGCTGGTCCATTGTTCAGCTCGTCCATCGTTCAGCTGGTCCATTGTTCAGCTCGTCCATCGTTCAGCTGGTCCATTGTTCAGCTTGTCCATCGTTCAGCTGGTCCATTGTTCAGCTCATTCATCGTTCAGCTGGTCCATTGTTCAGCTCGTTCAGCTTGTCCATCGTTCAGCTCGTCCATCGCTCATCTTGTCCATCGTTCAGCTCGTCCATCGCTCAGCTCATCCATCGTTCAGCTCATCCATCGTTCAGCTTGTCCATCATTCAACTCGTCCATCGTTCAGCTCGTCCATCATTCAGCTCGTCCATCGTTCAGCTCGTCCATCGTTCAGCTCATCCATCGTTCAGCTCATCCATCGTTCAGCTCGTCCATCATTCAGCTCGTCCATCGTTCAGCTCATCCATCGTTCAGGTCATCCATCGTTCAGCACGTCCACCTTTCAGCTGGTCCATCGTTCAGCTCGTCCATCGCTCCCAGCTCCTCCGCTCATCCATCATTTAGCTCGTTCAGCTGGTCTATCGTTCAGCTCATTCAGCTCGTCCATCATTCAGCTCATCCATCATTCAGCTCGTCCATCATTCAGCTCATGCATCGTTCAGCTCGTTCAGCTCGTCCATCGCTCAGCTTGTCCATTGTTCAGCTTGTTCATCGTTCAGCTGGTCCATTGTTCAGCTTGTTCAGCTTGTCCATCGTTCAGCTTGTCCATCGTTCAGCTGGTTCCATTGTTCAGCTTGTCCATCGCTTCAGCTCGTCCCATTGTTCAGCTTGTCCATCGTTCAGCTGGTCCATTGTTCAGCTCATTCATCGTTCAGCTGGTCCATTGTTCAGCTCGTTCAGCTTGTCCATCGTTCAGCTTGTCCATTGTTCAGCTCGTCCATCGCTCAGCTCCCTAAGCTCGTCCATCATTCAGCTCGTTCAGCTTGTCCATCGTTCAGCTGGTCCATTGTTCAGCTCGTCCATCGTTCAGCTGGTCCATTGTTCAGCTCGTCCATCGTTCAGCTGGTCCATTGTTCAGCTCGTCCATCGTTCAGCTGGTGCATTGTTCAGCTCGTCCATCGTTCAGCTGGTCCATTGTTCAGCTCGTCCATCGTTCAGCTGGTCCTTTGTTCAGCTCGTTCATCGTTTAGCTCGTTCAGCTCGGCCATCGTTCAGCTCGTCCATTGTTCAGCTCATTCATCGTTCAGCCGGTCCATTGTTCAGCTCGTTCAGCTTGTCCATCGTTCAGCTTGTCCATTGTTCAGCTCGTCCATCGCTCAGCTCCCTGCTCGTCCATCATTCAGCTCATTCAGCTTGTCCATCGTTCAGCTGGTCCATTGTTCAGCTCGTCCATCGCTCAGCTGGTCCATTGTTCAGCTCATCCATCGTTCAGCTGGTCCATTGTTCAGCTCGTCCATCGTTCAGCTGGTCCATTGTTCAGCTGGTCCATCTGTCTGACGGGGCGAGCCCTGGAGTGGGCCAACGCAGTGTGAAATGGCCAGACTCGCGACTGATCACTACCCGAGTTCACCCGCCGATTCCGGGCTGTGTTCGATCACCCACCCCCAGGTGAGTCAGCTCGTTCACCAGACTCACCCAGAGCTTCCTGTCGGTCATGTGTATGTATTGACTTCTTTCCTGGGTTTTTTCCCCTCTACAGCATAAGGCGCTAGTCGATTCAGGCGCAGCTGGGAATTTCATGGATCATGGGCCATCGCGCTAAGGCTAAGGACTCCCCTGGTGTCGTTAGACCAACCTTTCCCCGTACGCTCCTTAGATAGCCGACCATTAGGGTCAGGGCTGGTCAGGGAGGCCACGGTGCCGCTGGACATGGTAATGCAGGGGGGGTCATAAGGAGTGGATCAGTCTATTCCTTATCGATTCACCTGCGTTTCCAGTGGTGCTGGGAATTCCTTGGATAGCTCATCACAACCCGGTGATTTCACGGAGACAGGGGCTCTTCGAGGGTGGTCAGAGGAATGTTCAGGCATGTTCAGGCAGGTGTATAGGAGTTTCCGTAGGTGCGACTACGGTGGAGAGTCCAGACCAGGTTTCCACTGGTTCGGCCAGGGGAGTGGGCGAGGTATGTTCAAGCTCAATCAGCTTGTCCATGGTTCAGCTCGTTCATTGTTTAGCTTGTCCATGGTTCAGCTCGTTCAACTTGTCCATCGTTCAGCTCATCCATCGCTCAGCTCGTCCATCACTCAGCTCATTCCGCTCGTCCATCGTTCAGCTCATTCAGCTCATCCATCATTTAGCTCATCCATCATTCAGCTCATCCATCATTTAGCTCGTCCATTGTTCAGTTCATCCGTCATTTATCTCATTTAGCTCGCCCATTGTTCAGCTCATTTAGCTCGCCCATTGTTCAGCTCATTCACCTCGTCTAACCTTCAGCTAGTTCAGCTTGTCCATCTTTCAGCTCGTTCAGCTCGTCCATCGTTCAGCTCGTCCATCGTTCAGCTTGTTCAGCTCCTCCATCGCTCAGCTCGTTCAACTCGTCCATCATTCAGCTCATCCATCGTTCAGCTCGTCCATCGCTCAGCTCATCCATCGCTCAGCTCATCCATCGCTCAGCTCGTCCATCATTCAGCTCGTCCATCGTTCAGCTCGTCCATCATTCAGCTCGTCCATCGTTCAGCTCATCCATCGTTCAGCTCATCCATCGTTCAGCTCATCCATCGTTCAGGTAATCCATCGTTCAGCACGTCCATCTTTCAGCTGGTCCATCGTTCAGCTTGTCCATCGCTCAGCTCCCTCCGCTCATCCATCATTTAGCTCGTTCAGCTGGTCTATCGTTCAGCTCATTCAGCTCGTCCATCATTCAGCTCATCCATCATTCAGCTCGTCCATCATTCAGCTGGTCCATCGTTCAGCTCTTTCAGCTCATCCATTGTTCAGCTCGTTCATCGTTCAGCTGGTCCATTGTTCAGCTCGCTCAGCTTGTCCATCGTTCAGCTTGTCCATCGTTCAGCTGGTTCCATTGTTCAGCTTGTCCATCGTTCAGCTCGTCCATTGTTCAGCTTGTCCATCGTTCAGCTGGTCCATTGTTCAGCTCATTCATCGTTCAGCTGGTCCATTGTTCAGCTCGCTCAGCTTGTCCATCGCTCAGCTTGTCCATCGTTCAGCTGGTTCCATTGTTCAGATTGTCCATCGTTCAGCTCGTCCATTGTTCAGCTTGTCCATCGCTCAGCTGGTCCATTGTTCAGCTCATTCATCGTTCAGCTGGTCCATTGTTCAGCTCGTTCAGCTTGTCCATCGCTCAGCTTGTCCATTGTTCAGCTCGTCCATCATTCAGCTCGTTCATCGTTCAGCTCGTCCATCGTTCAGCTCGTCCACCATTCAGTTCGTTCAGCTCGTCCATTGTTCAGTTTGTTGATTGTTCAGCTCGTTCATCGTTCAGCTCGTCCATCGTTCAGCTCATTCAGCTCGTCCATCATTCAGCTCATCCATCATTCAGCTCGTTCAGCTCGTCCATCGCTCCCAGCTCCCTCCGCTCGTCCATCATTCATCTCGTTCAGCTTGTCCATCGTTCAGCTGGTCCATTGTTCAGCTCGTCCATCGTTCAGCTGGTCCATTGTTCAGCTCGTCCATCGCTCAGCTGGTCCATTGTTCAGCTCGTCCATCGTTCAGCTGGTCCATTGTTCAGCTCGTCCATCGTTCAGCTGGTCCATTGTTCAGCTCATTCATCGTTCAGCTGGTCCATTGTTCAGCTCGTTCAGCTTGTCCATCGCTCAGCTCGTCCATCGCTCATCTTGTCCATCGTTCAGCTCGTCCCATCGCTCAGCTCATCCATCGCTCAGCTCATCCATCGTTCAGCTTGTCCATCATTCAACTCGTCCATCGTTCAGCTCGTCCATCATTCAGCTCGTCCATCGTTCAGCTCGTCCATCATTCAGCTCATCCATCGTTCAGCTCATCCATCGTTCAGCTTGTCCATCATTCAGCTCGTCCATCGTTCAGCTCATCCATCGTTCAGGTCATCCATCGTTCAGCACGTCCACCTTTCAGCTGGTCCATCGTTCAGCTCGTCCATCGCTCAGCTCCCTCCGCTCATCCATCATTTAGCTCGTCAGCTGGTCTATCGTTCAGCTCATTCAGCTCGTCCATCATTCAGCTCATCCATCATTCAGCTCGTCCATCATTCAGCTCATGCATCGTTCAGCTCGTTCAGCTCATCCATCGTTCAGCTTGTCCATTGTTCAGCTTGTCATCGTTCAGCTGGTCCATTGTTCAGCTCGTTCAGCTTGTCCATCGTTCAGCTTGTCCATCGTTCAGCTGGTTCCATTGTTCAGCTTGTCCATCGTTCAGCTCGTCCATTGTTCAGCTTGTCCATCGTTCAGCTGGTCCATTGTTCAGCTCATTCCATCGCTCAGCTGGTCCATTGTTCAGCTCGTTCAGCTTGTCCATCGTTCAGCTTGTCCATTGTTCAGCTCGTCCATCGCTCAGCTCCCATAAGCTCAGTCCATCATTCAGCTCGTTCAGCTTGTCCATCGTTCAGCTGGTCCATTGTTCAGCTCGTCCATCGTTCAGCTGGTCCATTGTTCAGCTCGTCCATCGTTCAGCTGGTCCATTGTTCAGCTCGTCCATCGTTCAGCTGGTGCATTGTTCAGCTCGTCCATCGTTCAGCTGGTCCATTGTTCAGCTCGTCCATCGTTCAGCTGGTCCATTGTTCAGCTCGTTCATCTTTTAGCTCGTTCAGCTCGGCCATCGTTCAGCTCGTCCATTGTTCAGCTCATTCATCGTTCAGCTGGTCCATTGTTCAGCTCGTTCAGCTTGTCCATCGTTCAGCTTGTCCATTGTTCAGCTCGTCCATCGCTCAGCTCCCTAAGCTCGTCCATCATTCAGCTCGTTCAGCTTGTCCATCGTTCAGCTGGTCCATTGTTCAGCTCGTCCATCGTTCAGCTGGTCCATTGTTCAGCTCGTCCATCGTTCAGCTGGTCCATTGTTCAGCTCGTCCATCGTTCAGCTGGTCCATTGTTCAGCTCGTCCATCTGTCTGACGGGGCGAGCCCTGGAGTGGGCCAACGCAGTGTGAAATGGCCCAGACTCGGCGACTGATCACTACCCCGAGTTCACCCGCCGATTCCGGGCTGTGTTCGATCACCCACCCCCAGGTGAGTCCGCACCAGACTCACCCAGAGCTTCCTGTCGGTCATGTGTATGTATTGACTTCTTTCCCTGGGTTTTTTCCCTCTCTACAGCATAAGGCGCTAGTCGATTCAGGCGCAGCTGGGAATTTCATGGATCATGGGCTCCATAAGGCTAAGGACTCCCTGGTGTCGTTAGACCAACCTTTCCCCGTACGCTCCTTAGATAGCTGACCATTAGGGTCAGGGCTGGTCAGGAGGCCACGGTGCCGCTGGACATGGTAATGCAGGGGGTCATAAGGAGTGGATCAGTCTATTCCTTATCGATTCACCTGCGTTTCCAGTGGTGCTGGGAATTCCTTGGATAGCCATCACAACCCGGTGATTTCACGGAGACAGGGGGGCTCTTCGAGGGTGGTCAGAGGAATGTTCAGGCATGTTCATGCAGGTTTATAGGAGTTTCCGTAGGTGCGATCCACGGTGGAGAGTCAGACCAGGTTTCCACTGGACCGGCCAGGGAGTGGGCGAGGTATGTTCAAGCTCAATCAGCTTGTCCATGGCTCAGCTCGTTCATTGTTTAGCTTGTCCATGGTTCAGCTCGTTCAACTTGTCCATCGTTCAGCTCATCCATCGCTCAGCTCGTCCATCACTCAGCTCATTCCGCTTCGTCCATCGTTCAGCTCATTCAGCTCATCCATCATTTAGCTCATCCATCATTCAGCTCATCCATCATTTAGCTCGTCCATTGTTCAGTTCATCCGTCATTTATCTCATTTAGCTCGGTCCCATTGTTCAGCTCATTTAGCTCGCCCATTGTTCAGCTCATTCACCTCGTCTAACCTTCAGCTAGTTCAGCTTGTCCATCTTTCAGCTCGTTCAGCTCGTCCATCGTTCAGCTCGTCCATCGTTCAGCTTGTTCAGCTCCTCCATCGCTCAGCTCGCTCAACTCGTCCATCATTCAGCTCATCCATCGTTCAGCTCGTCCATCGTTCAGCTCATCCATCGTTCAGCTCATCCATCGTTCAGCTTGTCCATCATTCAGCTCGTCCATCGCTCAGCTCTTTCGTCCATCATTCAGCTCGTCCATCGCTCAGCTCATCCATCGCTCAGCTCATCCATCGTTCAGGTAATCCATCGCTCAGCACGTCCATCTTTCAGCTGGTCCATCGCTCAGCTTGTCCATCGCCAGCTCCTCTCCGCTCATCCATCATTTAGCCGTTCAGCTGGTCTCATCGTTCAGCTCATTCAGCTCGTCCATCATTCAGCTCATCCATCATTCAGCTCGTCCATCATTCAGCTGGTCCATTGTTCAGCTCGTTCAGCTTGTCCATCGTTCAGCTTGTCCATCGTTCAGCTGGTTCCATTGTTCAGCTTGTCCATCTTTCAGCTCGTCCATTGTTCAGCTTGTCCATCGTTCAGCTGGTCCATTGTTCAGCTCATTCATCGTTCAGCTGGTCCATTGTTCAGCTCGTTCAGCTTGTCCATCGTTCAGCTTGTCCATTGTTCAGCTCGTCCATCATTCAGCTCGTTCATCGTTCAGCTCGTCCATCGTTCAGCTCGTCCACCATTCAGTTCGCTCAGCTCGTCCATTGTTCAGTTTGTTGATTGTTCAGCTCGTTCATCGTTCAGCTCGTCCATCATTCAGCTCATTCAGCTCGTCCATCATTCAGCTCATCCATCATTCAGCTCGTTCAGCTCGTCCATCGCTTCAGCTCATCCGCATCGTCCATCATTCATCTCGTTCAGCTTGTCCATCGTTCAGCTGGTCCATTGTTCAGCTCGTCCATCGTTCAGCTGGTCCATTGTTCAGCTCGTCCATCGTTCAGCTGGTCCATTGTTCAGCTCGTCCATCGTTCAGCTGGTCCATTGTTCAGCTCGTCCATCGTTCAGCTGGTCCATTGTTCAGCTCATTCATCGTTCAGCTGGTCCATTGTTCAGCTCGTTCAGCTTGTCCATCGTTCAGCTCGTCCATCGTTCATCTTGTCCATCGCTCAGCTCGTCCATCGTTCAGCTCATCCATCGCTCAGCTCATCCATCGTTCAGCTTGTCCATCATTCAACTCGTCCATCGTTCAGCTCGTCCATCATTCAGCTCGTCCATCGTTCAGCTCGTCCATCATTCAGCTCATCCATCGTTCAGCTCATCCATCGTTCAGCTTGTCCATCATTCAGCTCGTCCATCGTTCAGCTCATCCATCGTTCAGGTCATCCATCGTTCAGCACGTCCACCTTTCAGCTGGTCCATCGTTCAGCTTCGTCCATCGCTCCAGCTCCCTCCGCTCATCCATCATTTAGCTCGTTCAGCTGGTCTATCGTTCAGCTCATTCAGCTCGTCCATCATTCAGCTCATCCATCATTCAGCTCGTCCATCATTCAGCTCATGCATCGTTCAGCTCGTTCAGCTGTCCATCGTTCAGCTTGTCCATTGTTCAGCTTGTTCATCGTTCAGCTGGTCCATTGTTCAGCTCGTTCAGCTTGTCCATTGTTCAGCTTGTCCATCGTTCAGCTGGTTCCATTGTTCAGCTTGTCCATCGTTCAGCTCATCCATTGTTCAGCTTGTCCATCGTTCAGCTGGTCCATTGTTCAGCTCATTCATCGTTCAGCTGGTCCATTGTTCAGCTCGTTCAGCTTGTCCATTGTGTAGCTCGTCCATCGCTCAGCTCCTAAGTCGTCCATCATTCAGCTCATTCAGCTTGTCCATCGTTCAGCTGGTCCATTGTTCAGCTCGTCCATCGTTCAGCTGGTCCATTGTTCAGCTCGTCCATCGTTCAGCTGGTCCATTGTTCAGCTCGTCCATCGTTCAGCTGGTGCATTGTTCAGCTGGTCCATCGCTCAGCTGGTCCATTGTTCCAGCTCGTCCATCGCTCAGCTGGTCCATTGTTCAGCTCGTTCATCGTTTACTCATCAGCTCGGCCATCGTTCAGCTCGTCCATTGTTCAGCTCATTCAGCTCGTCCATCATTCAGCTCATCCATCATTCAGCTCGTCCATCATTCAGCTCATGCATCGCTCAGCTCTTCAGTTACACACCATCATTCCAGCTCGTTCATCATTCAGCTCATCCATCGTTCAGCTCGTCCATCATTCAACTCATTCAGCTCATCCATCGTTCAGCTCATTCAGCTCGTCCATCATTCAGCTCATTCATCGTTCAGCTCGTTCAGTTCGTCCATCATTCAGCTGCGTCCATCATTCAGCTCGTTCATCATTCAGCTCATCCATCATTCAACTCATTCCAGCTCAACATCATTCAGCTCATTCATCGTTCAGCTCTGGTGTTCAGCTTGTCCATCGCTCAGCTCGTTCATCGTTCAGCTCATCCGTCATTCAGCTCGTCCGTCGTTCAACTCATCCATCGTTCAGCTCGTTCATCGTTCAGCTCATCCGTCGTTCAGCTCGTCTGTCGTTCAACTCATCCATCGTTCAGCTCATCCATCGTTCAGCTCATCCATCGTTCATCTCATCCATCGTTCAGCTAGTTCATCGTTCAGCTAGTCCATCGTTCAACTCATCCATCGTTCAACTCATCCATTGTTCAGCTCATCCATCGTTCAGCTCATCCATCGTTCAGCTCATCCATCGTTCAGCTCATCCATCGTTCAGCTCATCCACCGTTCAGCTCATCCATCGTTCAGCTCATCCATCGTTCAGCTCATCCATCGTTCATCTCATCCATCGTTCAGCTAGTTCATCGTTCAGCTCGTCCATCGTTCAGCTCGTCCATCGTTCAGGTCATCCATCATTCAGCTCGTCCATCGTTCAGCTCATCCATGGTTCAGCTCATCCATGGTTCAGCTCATCCATGGTTCAGTTTGTTCTGATAGGTCAGGAGGAGTTATGGAATTTCTCTCTCTCTCTGTTTGGCACTGCGGCACCATTGTCAGCACTACCAGTGAACAAGCCCCGTCTCCATGGATACCCCCAAATACCAAGAAAATAAATGCTAAATATTGTGGCCGAATTGCATATTCTCTTCCTCAGAGGTCAATTGGTAAAGACAAGCAAGTTAGTTGAAATGAGTTGATACTTTAAACACGTCATGACCAGTTAAACGCAGCAAGGAGGACTTGATTTAGCCTGATGGCACAGGCACACCCAGGTACCGTTTCTCCTCTACGGCCTTAACCTCTCTCCTCCTGAACTTATAGACTGCAGTTGGAGAGGAAGAAGACAGCGTGGATTTGTGGGAAATCAAACAAACTGTAGGAGCAGTACATTGGTCCATATGGTAATGTAATCAAGCTAATCAGATCAGTTGTAACAATGATCCTTTAAAAAAGTCATTATGGGATGTGCCCTAAATGTCCCCCCTATTCGCTATATAGGCTCTGGTCAAAAGTAGTGCACTATATAGGGGAATAGGGTACCTTTAGAGATGCAGACATAAACTCCTTACAGAAACCTCAGCCTGGTCCAGGAGGGATGTAGCAGCCATGAGGTGTGTTGGGTTCTCTACTTGGATGACAACACAAACCACCGCAATAACAACGTCCACTGGCTGGGGGCCTGGTCTCTCTGGGATCTCGCCAGACTCCTAGAGGTACAAACAGACCAAGAGGGTTCTGGGCCTGGGGGAGTAGCGATATAGAGCAGCTTGGGGAAAGGGGTGAGGTTAGGTGTGGGGAGGGAGTGGGGTGGTGGGACAGAGATCCAGAAGGAGAACAGCCAAAACACACAGGGAAGGAAGTTGACCAGATCAGGATGTAGCCAACTGGCCACATCATCACAACTCTCAGATGGACTGGGCCTTGTGTTGTTGTTGCTGCTCGCAGAGTGCTATGAAGTGTAATCACTCTTCATCTCTCCACCTCTTTTCTCTCCTTTACTATAGCTTTACCTCTCCTCATTTTAAACCATCTTTCTCCATTGCTGACTCTTCCTCTCTCTCTCTCTCTCACTGGGAATCACATATCATTAGTAATCTTAGCAAACATGCCACTTCAAATTCCCCTTATGATGCACACGTCACACCAACGCAGCAGAGAGGTTTTGAGGTTAAGTCCTCGTTTGGTGTGAACGTTCAAAGTCACGGGAACGTTTTCTAAAGCGATTAGCGACAGACGAGGACTCCCCTTCTCTCCGGACAGACATGTTCATTTCCCAGTAGACACGTTAGAGGAGTTTACAGCCGTGAATGAAACCAACGTCTACCGCTTCAGAGAAGACGTTTTACGAGCTTTAATGAAATGAGTTGTGTTTATTATTTGTTCTGTCGCTGTGTCTTAAATACGATACGTGAATTGAATTCAGGTTTCTTTTGAGTTTTAATTGGGGGATCACAGGGGGATGGTTGAGATCCAACACACTGGAGAGACAGAAAAATAGAGGAGACTGGGGGGGGGTGACTGAAGTCAGATATTCCGTTATGGTGGGAGGGGTGCCTGATCAAATCTGCCACCAGCATAGTGGAGCTTTGTGGGTGGCTGGGTAGCTCTGTGGGTGGGGGCAGAGGGCCTCTCTCCATCTGTCTGTCTCTTTCTCTCGCTCTCTCTCTCTCTCTCTCTCTCTCTCTCATTATTAGCGTTTCATTGGGGCGTTTGTTGCAGTTTTAGTATTTAGTTTTGATTTGAACAGCGTTGTGTTATGTAGTCTTCAGAGGCGCGGCGACGGCCTCGTCAAGATGTCTGCCTGGTGGCGGCGGGCTGCCAGGGGCTTTCAGACCAGAGGCTTGTTGCTGCTCTCTTTTTACTGTGCGGTGCGGTCGGGTAACTCAACCCCAGGAACAAGACAGGGCCTAATAACAGAGACTGTACAGTAGCACCTAATGTAAAGTTACCAACACACTCTCCTCTCCTCTCTCCACTCCTCTCCTCTCCCTCCTCTCCATACCTCTCCTCTCTTCTCCTCTCTTCTCCTCGCCTCTCCTCTCCTCTCCACACCTCTCCTCTCCATACCTCTCCGCTCCCTCCCTTCCTCTCCCTCCTCTCCTCTCCATATCGCTCCTTTCCCTCCTCTCCCTCCTCTCCTCTCCATACCTCTCAATCCTCTCCTCTCCTCGCCTCTCCTCTCCTTTCCTCTCCATACCTCTCCTCTCCATACCTCTCCTCTCCATACCTCTCCCTCCCTCCACTCCTCCTCCTCTCCACACCAGATCCAGATGTCTTGGTGATATTTTGCCATCTACAGTCTGTCTGGATAAATATAGCCCCTGTCAGAGATTGTTAAGCATTCCTCCTCCCCCACAATGTCTTCCCATAATTAGATTGTTAAAGTTCCTGTGTAACATGTGAAGGGAGAGTGGCTCTGCTACAATAGGACGGTCGCTATTGGATACTGAGACACAGGAGCTTTCACTTTCACCCCCCACGTGTGGTGTTACCCCACACCCCCCACGCAACTGGTGTTACCCCCCACCCCCCCCCCCCACGCAACTGGTGTTACCCCCACCATGTGGATTAATACACCCCACGCAACTGGTGTTACCCCCACACACCCCCCCACGCAACTGGTGTTACCCCCACCCCCCACGCAACTGGTGTTACCCCCACACACACCCCACGCAACTGGTGTTACCCACACACACCCCCAAGCAACTGGTGTTACCCCCACACCCCCACGCAACTGGTGTTACCCCCACACACACCCCCACGCAACTGGTGTTACCCCCACACACCCCCACGCAACTGGTGTTACCCACACACCCCCACGCAACTGGTGTTACCCCCCACCCATGTGGATTGCCCACCCCCCGCAACTGGTGTTACCCCCACCCCCCACGCAACTGGTGTTACCCCCACACCCCCCCACGCAACTGGTGTTACCCCCACACACCCCCCCACGCAACTGGTGTTACCCCCACACACACCCCCACGCAACTGGTGTTACCCCCCACACCCCCCCCCACGCAACTGGTGTTACCCCCCCCCCCCACGCAACTGGTGTTACCTACACACACACCCCACGCAACTGGTGTTACCCACACACACCACCCCACGCAACTGGTGTAATACCCCCACACACACCCCACGCAACTGGTGTTACCCACACACCCCCCCCCCACGCAACTGGTGTTACCCCCACCCCCCCCCCACGCAACTGGTGTTACCCCCACACACCCCCACGCAACTGGTGTTACCCACCCCCCCACGCAACTGGTGTTACCCCCCACACCCCCCACGCAACTGGTGTTACCCACACACACCCCCCACGCAACTGGAGTTACACACACACACACCCCCACGCAACTGGTGTTACACACACACCCCCCCACGCAACTGGTGTTACCCTCACACACCCACGCAACTGGTGTTACCCACACCCCCCATACGCAACTGGTGTTACCCCCCACACACCCCCACGCAACTGGTGTTACCCACACACACCCCCACGCAACTGGTGTTACCCACACACACCCCCCACGCAACTGGTGTTACACACACACACCCCCACGCAACTGGTGTTACACACACACACCCCCACGCAACTGGTGTTACCCACCATGTGGACACCCCCCACGCAACTGGTGTTACCCACACACCCCCACGCAACTGGTGTTACCCACACCCCCCCACGCAACTGGTGTTACACACACACCCCCCACGCAACTGGTGTTACCCACACACCCCCCACGCAACTGGTGTTACCCACACACACCCCCCCAACGCAACTGGTGTTACACACACACACACCCCCCACGCAACTGGTGTTACCTACACACCCCCCACGCAACTGGTGTTACCCACACACACCCCCCCACGCAACTGGTGTTACACACACACCCCCCACGCAACTGGTGTTACCCACACACCCCCACGCAACTGGTGTTACCCACACACCCCCCACGCAACTGGTGTTACACACACACACACCCACGCAACTGGTGTTACACACACACACACCCCCCACGCAACTGGTGTTACCCACACACACCCCCCACGCAACTGGTGTTACCCACACACACCCCCACGCAACAGGTGTTACACACACACACACACCCCCACGCAACTGGTGTTACCCACACACACCCCCCACGCAACTGGTGTTACACACACACACACACCCCCCACGCAACTGATGTTACACACACACACACCCGCGCAACTGGTGTTACACACACACACCCACGCAACTGGTGTTACACACACACACCCACACAACTGGTGTTACACACACGCAACTGGTGTTACACACACACACACACACACACACACACACACACACACACACACACACACACACACACACACACACACACAACTGGTGTTACACGCACACACACGCAACTGGTGTTACACGCACATGCACCCCCCCCCGACCAGACACCAAAACATTCACAAGAGGAGCCTCCCGGATGGCGCAGTGGTTAAGGGCGCTGTACTCCAGGCTCTGTCGGGACCGGGAGGTCCATGGGGCGACGCACAATTGGCCTAGCGTCGTCCGGGTTAGGGAGGGTTTGGTCGGTAGGGATATCCTTGTCTCATCGCGCACCAGCGACTCCTGTGGCTGGCCGGGCGCAGTGCACGCTAACCAAGGTTGCCAGGTGCATGGTGTTTCCTCCGACACATTGGTGTTGCAGGCTTCCGGGTTGGATGCGCGCTGTGTTAAGAAGCAGTGCGGCTTGGTTGGGTTTTGTATCGGAGGACGCTTGACTTTCAAGCGAGATGTTTGAATAATATCTGGACAGATTGAACGTACGTTCTCTTACTCAGTTTAGGAGCTGTCTGGCTTTTACACCCTGAACTGACAAGGCCAGACTCTAGTGGAAGGGTCCTGTGAGGCCAGACTCCTAGAGGAAGGGTTCTGACGGGCCAGACCCATAGAGGAAGGGTTCTAACGACTACTCCTAGAGGAAGGGTCCTGATGACCAGACTCCTGGAGGAAGGGTTCTACGACCAGACTCCGAGAGGAAGGGTTAATAACGAGGCTCCGAGAGGAAGGGTCCTGAGGCCAGACTCCTGGAGGAAGGGTCCTGACGAGGCCAGACCGATAGAGGAAGGGTCCTGACGAGGCCAGACTCCGAGAGGAAGGGTTCTGACGAGGCCAGACTGAGAGGAAGGGTCCTGAGGCCAGACTCCTGGAGGAAGGGTCCTGACGAGGCCAGACTCCTAGAGGAAGGGTCCTGACGAGGCCAGACTCCTGAGGAAGGGTCCTGACGAGGCCAGACTCCTAGAGGAAGGGTCCTGACGATAAGCCAGACTCCGAGAGGAAGGGTCCTGACGAGGCCAGACTCCTAGAGGAAGGGTCCTGACGAGGCCAGACTCCTAGAGGAAGGGTCCTGACGAGGCCAGACTCCTAGAGGAAGGGACCTGATGAGGCCAGACTCCTAGAGGAAGGGACCTGATGAGGCCAGACTCCTAGAGGAAGGGTCCTGACGAGGCCAGACTCCTGGAGGAAGGGTCCATGAGGCCAGACTCCTAGAGGAAGGGTCCTGATGAGGCCAGACTCCTAGAGGATTAATCCTGACGAGGGACTCCTATCCAGGAAGGGTTCTGACGAGGCCAGACTCCTAGAGGAAGGGTCCTGACGAGGCCAGACTCCCCAGAGGAAGGGTCCTGACGAGGCCAGACTCCTAGAGGAAGGGTCCTGACGAGGCCAGACTCCTAGAGGAAGGGTCCTGACGAGGCCAGACTCCGAGAGGAAGGGTCCTGACGAGGCCAGACTCCTAGAGGAAGGGTCCTGATTAGGCCAGACTCCTAGAGGAAGGGTTTTGACGAGGCCAGACTCCTAGAGGAAGGGTTTTGACGAGGCCCAGACTCTAGAGGAAGGGTCCTGACGAGGCCAGACTCCTAGAGGAAGGGTTCTGACGGCCAGACTCCTAGAGGAAGGGTTCTGACGAGGCCAGACTCCTAGAGGAAGGGTTTGACGAGGCCAGACTCCTAGAGGAAGGGTTAGAGGAAGGGTCACTGACGAGGCCAGACTCCTAGAGGAAGGGTTAATAACCTGACGAGGCCAGACTCCTAGAGGAAGGGTTCTGATGCCCACTGCCATGTAGTGACCACTATCCACCATGTGGATTAATAACACTATCCACCAGTTAATATGGTTAATAACACTATGGATTAATAACACTATCCACCAGATTAATAACACTATCCAGGATGGGATTAATAACACTATCCACCAAGTGGATTAATATGGATTAATAACACTATCTACCATATGGACCACTAGTCCACCATATGGATTAATAACACTATCCACCATGTGGATTAATAACACTATCTACCATATGGATTAATAACACTATCCTCCATGTGGATTAATAACACTATCACCATATGGATTAATAACACTATCCACCATGTGGATTAATAACACTATCTACCAGTTAATATGGGTTAATAACACTATCCATCATGTGGACCAGTGCCCATAGTGGATTAATAACACTATCCACCATGTGGATTAATAACACTATCCACCCATGTGGATTAATAGCACTATCCACCAGTTAATATGGATTAATAACACTATCCACCATATGGATTAATAACACTATCCACCACATGGATTAATAACACTATCCACCACATGGATTAATAACACTATCCACCATGTGGATTAATAACACTATCCACCAGTTAATATGGATTAATAACACTATCCACCATATGGATTAATAACACTATCCACCACATGGATTAATAACACTATCCACCATGTGGATTAATAACACTATCCACCATGTGGATTAATAACACTATCCACCATGTGGATTAATAACACTATCCACCATATGGATTAATAACACTATCCACCATGTGGATTAATAACACTATCCACCATATGGATTAATAACACTATCCACCATATGGATTAATAACACTATCCACCATATGGATTAATAACACTATCCACCATGTGGATTAATAACACTATCCACCATATGGATTAATAACACTATCCACCATATGGATTAATAACACTATCCACCATATAGATTAATAACACTATCCACCATGTGGATTAATAACACTATCCACCATGTGGATTAATAACACTATCCACCATGTGGATTAATAACACTATCCACCATGTGGATTAATAACACTATCCACTATGTGGATTAATAATACTATCCACCATGTGGATTAATAACACTATCCACCATATGGATTAATAACACTATCCACCATGTGGATTAATATCAAACACTATCCACCATGTGGATTAATAACACTATCCACCATATGGATTAATAACACTATAAACCATATGGATTAATAACACTCATATGGATTAATAACACTCATATGGATTAATAACACTATCCACCATATGGATTAATAACACTATCCACCATGTGGATTAATAACACTATCCACCATGTGGATTAATAACACTATCCACCATGTGGATTAATAACACTATCCACCATATGGATTAATAACACTATCCACCAGTTAATATGGATTAATAACACTGTCCACCATATGGATTAATAACACTATCCACCATGTGGATTAATAACACTATAAACCATATGGATTAATAACACTATCCACCATGTGGATTAATAACACTATCCACTATCATGTGGATTAATAACACTATCCACCATATGGATTAATAACACTATAAACCATATGGATTAATAACACTATCCACCATATGGATTAATAACACTATCCACCATATAGATTAATAACACTATCCACCATATGGATTAATAACACTATCCACCATATAGATTAATAACACTATCCACCATATGGATTAATAACACTATAAACCATATGGATTAATAACACTGTCCACCATATGGATTAATAACACTATCCACCATGTGGATTAATAACACTATAAACCATATGGATTAATAACACTATCCACCATGTGGATTAATAACACTATAAACCATGTGGATTAATAACACTATCCACCATGTGGATTAATAACACTATCCACCATATGGATTAATAACACTATCCACCATATGGATTAATAACACTATCCACCATGTGGATTAATACCACTATCCACCATGTGGATTAATAACACTATCCACCAGTTAATATGGATTAATAACACTATCCACCAGTTAATATGGATTAATAACACTATCCACCATGTGGATTAATAACACTATAAACCATATGGATTAATAACACTATCCACCATGTGGATTAATAACACTATCCACCAGTTAATATGGATTAATAACACTATCCACCATATGGATTAATAACACTATCCACCATATGGATTAATAACACTATCCACCATGTGGATTAATAACACTATCCACCATATGGATTAATAACACTATCCACCATGTGGATTAATAACACTATCCACCATATGGATTAATAACACTATCCACCATATGGATTAATAACACTATCCACCATGTGGATTAAAACACTATCCACCATATAGATTAATAACACTATAAACCATATGGATTAATAACACTATCCACCATGTGGATTAATAACACTATCCACCATATGGATTAATAACACTGTCCACCATATGGATTAATAACACTATAAACCATATGGATTAATAACACTATCCACCATGTGGATTAATAACACTATCCACCATTAATATAGGATTAATAACACTATCCACCATATGGATTAATAACACTATCCACCATATGGATTAATAATACTATCCACCATATGGATTAATAACACTATCCACCATATGGATTAATAACACTATCCACCATATGGATTAATAACACTATCCACCATATGGATTAATAACACTATCCACCATATGGATTAATAACACTATCCACCATATGGATTAATAACACTATCCACCATATGGATTAATAACACTATCCACCATATGGATTAATAACACTATAAACCATATGGATTAATAACACTATCCTATCCATATGGATTAATAACACTATCCACCATGTGGATTAATAACACTATCTACCATATGGATTAATAACACTATCCACCATGTGGATTAATAACACTATAAACCAGTTAATGGATTAATAACACTATCCACCATGTGGATTAATATCACTATCCACCATGTGGATTAATAACACTATCCACCATATGGATTAATAACACTATCCACCATGTGGATTAATAACACTATCCACCATGTGGATTAATAACACTATCCACCATATAGATTAATTTTAAGTCATTTAGCATCCACCATATGGATTAATAACACTATCCACCATATGGATTAATAACACTATCCACCATATATGGGTTAATAACACTATCCATCATCCACCATGGATTAATAACACTATCCACCATATGGATTAATAACACTATCCACCATATGGATTAATAACACTATCCACCATATGGATTAATACCATCCACCATATAAACCATATGGATTAATAACACTATCCACCATATGGATTAATAACACTATCCACCATGTGGATTAATAACACTATCCCACCATATGGATTAATAACACTATCCACCATATAGATTAATAACACTATAAACCATGTGGATTAATAACACTATCCACCATATGGATTAATAACACTATCCACCATGTGGATTAATAACACTATCCACCATATGGATTAATACCACCATATTAAAACCATATGTGATTAATAACACTATCCACCATGTGGATTAATAACACTATCCACCATATGGATTAATAACACTATCCACCATATGGGTTAATAACACTATCCACCATATGGATTAATAACACTATAAACCATGTGGATTAATAACACTATCCACCATATGGATTAATAACACTATAAACCATGTGGATTAACACTATCCACCATATGGATTAATAACACTATCCACCATGTGGATTAATAACACTATCCACCATGTGGATTAATAACACCTATCCACCATGTGGATTAATAACACTATCCACCATATGGATTAATAACACTATCCATCATGTGGATTAATAACACTATCCACCATGTGGATTAATAACACTATCCACCATATGGGTAATAACATATCCACCATGTGGATTAATAACACTATCACCATATGGATTAATAACACTATCCACCATGGGTTAAATAACACTATCCACCATGTGGGTTAATAACACTATCCACATATGGATTAATAACACTATCCACCATGTGGGTTAATAACACTATCCACCATGTGGGTTAATTATTTACACTATCCACAAGTTAATATGGATTAATAACACTATCCACCATATGGATTAATAACACTATCCACCATGTGGATTAATAACACTATTCACCAGTTAATATGGATTAATAGCACTATCCACCATATGGATTAATAACACTATCCACCATGTGGATTAATAACACTATCCACCGTAATAGGTTAATAACACTATCCACCATGTGGATTAATAACACTATCCACCATGTGGATTAATAACACTATCCACCATATGGATTAATAACACTATCCACCATATGGATTAATAACACTATCCACCATGTGGATTAATAACACTATCCACCATGTGGATTCACTATAAAAGTATATGTGATTCAGGTATATACTTAATCTTTGCCAATGAGTGATTTAAGAAGTTATCACTATCTGGGGATTGATTAACTATCCAAAATAAGCCCTTGGTAGCCTATAGACGTGGTGATAACGTATCCACCATGGCCATTTAATATGTTACAATACTGGGAGAGATACAGAGAGAGATTCAGAGAGAGAATGAGATTATCCAAGAGGTATTGATACAGAGAGGGGAGGCCAGATACACACAGAGAGAGATACCGAGAGAGATACAGAGAGGGGGAGAGAGATACACACAGAGAGAGAGAGAGACAGAGAGAGATAGAGAGAGAGGTACAGAGAGAGATAGAGAGGATGCAGAGAGAGAGGTACAGAGAGAGAGATACAGAGACCGAGAGAGATACAGGAGACAGAGACAGAGAGAGAGAGAGATACAGAGACAGAGAGAGAGAGAGAGAGAGAGAGAGAGAGAGAGAGCAAGAAGATACACACAGAGATATACACAGAGAGAGAGAGAGATACAGAGAGAGATGCAGAGAGACAGACAGACAGACAGAGAGCCAGACACTGAGAGACAGGGAGACACACACACAGGCAGATAACAGAGAGAGAGAGAGAGAGAGAGAGAGAGAGAGAGAGAGAGAGAGAGAGAGAGAGAGAGAGAGAGAGAGAGAGACAGAGA
>NW_027008149.1:0-794 GCF_036934945.1 Oncorhynchus masou masou | reverse complement strand
ATACGCACCCTACACTGTCCTCTGGTCTCTGATACAGCACCCTACACTGACCTCTGGTCTCTGATACAGCACCCTACACTGTCCTCTGGTCTCTGATACAGCACCCTACACTGACCTCTGGTCTCTGATACAGCACCCTACACTGTCCTCTGGTCTCTGATACAGCACCCTACACTGTCCTCTGGTCTCTGATACAGCACCCTACACTGTCCTCTGGTCTCTGATACAGCACCCTACACTGACCTCTGGTCTCTGATACAGCACCCTACACTGTCCTCTGGTCTCTGATACAGCACCCTACACTGACCTCTGGTCTCTGATACAGCACCCTACACTGTCCTCTGGTCTCTGATACAGCACCCTACACTGTCCTCTGGTCTCTGATACAGCACCCTACACTGACCTCTGGTCTCTGATACAGCACCCTACACTGTCCTCTGGTCTCTGATACAGCACCCTACACTGTCCTCTGGTCTCTGATACAGCACCCTACACTGTCCTCTGGTCTCTGATACAGCACCCTACACTGTCCTCTGGTCTCTGATACAGCACCCTACACTGTCCTCTGGTCTCTGATACAGCACCCTACACTGACCTCTGGTCCCTGATACAGCACCCTACACTGTCCTCTGGTCTCTGATACAGCACCCTACACTGTCCTCTGGTCTCTGATACAGCACCCTACACTGTCCTCTGGTCTCTGATACAGCACCCTACACTGACCTCTGGGGTCTCTGATACAGCACCCTACACTGTCCTCTGGTCTCTGATACAGCACCCTACACTGTCCTCTG
>NW_027008148.1:0-801 GCF_036934945.1 Oncorhynchus masou masou | reverse complement strand
GGTATCTAACAGTAGTTAACATGTCCCTAACAGTAGTTAACATGTCCCTAACAGTAGTTAACATGTCCCTAACAGTAGTTAACAGGTATCTAACAGTACTTAACATGTCCCTAACAGTACCTGACAGGACAGTACTAAGCATGTCCCTAACAGTAGTTAACATGTCCCTAACAGTAGTTAACATGTCCCTAACAGTAGTTAACATGTCCCTAACAGTAGTTAACATGTCCCTAACAGTAGTTAACAGGTATCTAACAGTAGTTAACATGTCCCTAACAGTAGTTAACATGTCCCTAACAGTAGTTAACATGTCCCTAACAGTAGTTAACAGGTATCTAACAGTAGTTAACATGTCCCTAACAGTAGTTAACAGGTATCTAACAGTAGTTAACATGTCCCTAACAGTAGTTAACATGTCCCTAACAGTAGTTAACATGTCCCTAACAGTAGTTAACATGTCCCTAACAGTAGTTAACATGTCCCTAACAGTAGTTAACAGGTATCTAACAGTAGTTAACATGTCCCTAACAGTAGTTAACAGGTATCTAACAGTAGTTAACATGTCCCTAACAGTAGTTAACATGTCCCTAACAGTAGTTAACATGTCCCTAACAGTAGTTAACAGGTATCTAACAGTAGTTAACATGTCCCTAACAGTAGTTAACAGGTACTAACAGTAGTTAACATGTCCCTAACAGTAGTTAACAGTGTCCTAACAGTAGTTAACATGTCCCTAACAGTAGTTAACAGGTCCCTAACAGTAGTTAACATGTCCCTAACAGTAGTTAACATGTCCTAACA
>NW_027008147.1:0-801 GCF_036934945.1 Oncorhynchus masou masou | reverse complement strand
ACTCCTCATTATAATATTAGTCTCTACTGTCTAACGTGGTGGATTAATACTCCTCATTATAATATTAGTCTCTACTGTCTAACGTGGTGGATTAATACTCCTCATTATAATATTAGTCTCTACTGTCTAACGTGGTGGATTAATACTCCTCATTATAATATTAGTCTCTACTGTCTAACGTGGTGGATTAATACTCCTCATTATAAAGATGTCTCTACTGTCTAACGTGGTGGATTAATACTCCTCATTATAATATTAGTCTCTACTGTCTAACGTGGTGGATTAATGCTCCTCATTATAATATTAGTCTCTACTGTCTAACGGGTGGTGGATTATATTAGTCTCTACTCATTATATACTCCTCATTATAATATTAGTCTCTCTGTCTAACTGTCTAACGTGGTGGATTAATACTCCTCATTATAATATTAGTCTCTACTGTCTAACGTGGTGGATTAATACTCCTCATTATAAAGATGTCTCTACTGTCTAACGTGGTGGATTAATGCTCCTCATTATAATATTAGTCTCTACTGTCTAACGTGGTGGATTAATACTCCTCATTATAATATTAGTCTCTACTGTCTAACGTGGTGGATTAATGCTCCTCATTATAATATTAGTCTCTAACTGGTCATTATAATATTAGTCTCTACTGTCTAACGTGGTGGATTAATACTCCTCATTATAAAGATTAGTCTCTACTGTCTAACGTGGTGGATTAATACTCCTCATTATAATATTAGTCTCTACTGTCTAACGTGGTGGATTAATACTCCTCATTATAATATTAGTCTCTAC
>NW_027008146.1:0-802 GCF_036934945.1 Oncorhynchus masou masou | reverse complement strand
TAGTGCTTTATCATATGCTAGCACCACACTGACTGCTTAGTGCTTTATCATATGCTAGCACCACACTGACTGCTTAGTGCTTTATGCATATGCTAGCACCACACTGACTGCTTAGTGCTTTATCATATGCTAGCACCACACTGACTGCTTAGTGCTTTATCATATGCTAGCACCACACTGACTGCTTAGTGCTTTATGATATGCTAGCACCACACTGACTGCTTAGTGCTTTATCATATGCTAGCACCACACTGACTGCTTAGGTGCTTTATCATATGCTAGCACCACACTGACTGCTTGAGTGCTTTATCATATGCTAGCACCACACTGACTGCTTGAGTGCTTTATCGATATGCTAGCACCACACTGACTGCTTGGGGGCTTTATCATATGCTAGCACCACACTGACTGCTTGGGGGCTTTATCATATGCTAGCACCACACTGACTGCTTGGGGACTTTATCATATGCTAGCACCACACTGACTGCTTAGTGCTTTATCATATGCTAGCACCACACTGACTGCTTAGTGCTTTATCATATGCTAGCACCACACTGACTGCTTAGTGCTTTATCATATGCTAGCACCACACTGACTGCTTAGTGCTTTATCATATGCTAGCACCACACTGACTGCTTAGTGCTTTATCATATGCTAGCACCACACTGACTGCTTAGTGCTTTATCATATGCTAGCACCACACTGACTGCTTAGTGCTTTATCATATGCTAGCACCACACTGACTGCTTAGTGCTTTATCATATGCTAGCACCACACTGACTGCTTAGTGCTTTATCATATG
>NW_027008145.1:0-807 GCF_036934945.1 Oncorhynchus masou masou | reverse complement strand
GGCTAAAGCCATAGGACCTCTTCAGTGATGGTCCTTTATAACATCTTCATCATAATGTCTTATAAAGGTGTATAATACGTTACGTCTGTCCCTCACCAGATCCCTCCATGTGGACAGTCCCCCTGGTCCCAGGGCAGAGCTTCAGCTACGTCCATGGGGCCTCCTCAGTGTCCCTGCTGGGCCAGACGGTGGGTCAGAGTTTGCAGGCGGCAGCTGACCGCTGGCCCCACAGAGAGGCCCTGGTGTTCCTGCAGGATGGAGTCCGTAAGACCTTCTCCCAGTTTCAGGAGGACGTAGGTCTTTCATCCACCCTCTCTTCTAATCTATTTCATCTTATCTTAACATAACAGGACTATAGAGGTTTAGGAGGGGTAACGTAACAGGACTGTAGGGGTTTAGGGAGGGGTAACATAACAGGACTGTAGAGGTTTAGGAGGGTAACATAACAGGACTGTAGAGGTTTAGGAGGGGTAACATACATGTACTATGATTCTATTATATTGAAATAAAATATAAATGCAGCATCTAAAGTGTTGGTCCCATCTTTCATGCGCTGAAAAAAGATCCCAGAAATGTTCCAGATACACAAAAAGCTTATTTCTTTCAAACTGTGTGCACAAAATTGTTAACATCCCTGTTAATTAGCATGTTATCCTTTGATTACAGCCTCAAGTCTTCTTGGGTATGACACTACAAGTTCGGCACACCTGTATTTGGGGAGTTTCTCCCATTCTGCTCTGCAGATCCTCTCAAGCTCTGTCAGGTTGGACGGGGAGCGTCGCTACACAGCTATTTCCGGGTCTCCCC
>NW_027008144.1:0-807 GCF_036934945.1 Oncorhynchus masou masou | reverse complement strand
ATTTCACCTTTATTTAACCAGGTAGGTCAGTTGAGAACAAGTTCTCATTTACAATTACGACCTGGCCAAGATAAAGCAAAGCAGTTCGACACATACAACAACCTAGAGTTACACATGGAGTAAAACAAACATAGTCAATAATACAATAGAAACCTAAGTCTATGTACAAAGCAAAAAAATAAAGCAAAGCAGTGTAGCAAAAACAACACAGAGTTACACGTGGGATAAACAAACGTACAGTCAAGAAGACAATAGAATAATCTGTATATACGGTGTGTGCAAATGATGTAAGGAGGTAAGGCAATAAATAGGCCAATAGTGGCAAAGTAATTACAATTTAGCAGTTTACACTGGAGTGATATATGTGCAGATGAGGATGTGCAAGAAGAAATACTGGTGTGCAAAAAAGCAGAAAAACCAAAACAAATATGGGGATGAGGTACAGATGACAATGACAAATACACTGACATAAATGTACAAATATAAAAGTTTTATGTCTAAATATGTGAAGAATGTCAAAGATTTAAACATTTTTTAACTCACAAATCTGATGGAAAGTTGCTATATGTTCCCGCATTATAGCTTATGGAATAACCTAACATGAAAGAATTGACAGGTCAATTACTTTTTTACATTTAACCACCTTAATGTAGACCCGATGAACAATGTTATGTGGTTAATTTGTTGTGTTTATATACAGGCATTATAACCCCCACCTTGACATATGGTAAACAGTGGAGGGTCCTGTTAGCATAGTGGAGAAAAAACATTAAGTCAACTCTTAGGAGCTGAATTAATCAGACTTCC
>NW_027008143.1:0-807 GCF_036934945.1 Oncorhynchus masou masou | reverse complement strand
TTGTCCAACACAGCTCTGTTGAATCAGGATGTAGACCTGGTACATTGTCCAACACAGCTCTGTTGAATCAGGATGTAGACCTGGTACATTGTCCAACACAGCTCTGTTGAATCAGGATGTAGACCTGGTACATTGTCCAACACAGCTCTGTTGAATCAGGATGTAGACCTGGTACATTGTCCAACAACACAGCTCTGTTGAATCATCAGGATGTAGACCTGGTACATTGTCCAACACAGCTCTGTTGAATCAGGATGTAGACCTGGTACATTGTCCAACACAGCTCTGTTGAATCAGGATGTAGACCTGGTACATTGTCCAACACAGCTCTGTTGAATCAGGATGTAGACCTGGTACATTGTCCAACACAGCTCTGTTGAATCAGGATGTAGACCTGGTATCCAACACAGGATGGATGTAGACCTGGTACATTGTCCAACAACACAGCTCTGTTGAATCAGGATGTAGACCTGGTACATTGTCCAACAACACAGCTCTGTTGAATCAGGATGTAGACCTGGTACATTGTCCAACACAGCTCTGTTGAATCATCAGGATGTAGACCTGGTACATTGTCCAACACAGCTCTGTTGAATCATCAGGATGTAGACCTGGTACATTGTCCAACACAGCTCTGTTGAATCAGGATGTAGACCTGGTACATTGTCCAACACAGCTCTGTTGAATCAGGATGTAGACCTGGTACATTGTCCAACAACACAGCTCTGTTGAATCAGGATGTAGACCTGGTACATTGTCCAACACAGCTCTGTTGAATCAGGATGTAGACCTGGTACATTGTCCAAC
>NW_027008142.1:0-811 GCF_036934945.1 Oncorhynchus masou masou | reverse complement strand
TATATCATCTGTATGAGCAAATCAAGCAGGCACAGGGACCAGATAATATAAGCGTCACTGAGAATACATCCAAAATGACATCCTAATCCCTTTATAGTGCACTACTTTTGACCAGGGCCCATAGTGCTCCGGTCAAAAGTAGTGCACTCGAGGGAATGCAGCCTGAATCGTTACAGTGCTGATGCAACGTTTATATACAGTAGGGCCATTGTGTTGTTGAACTAAGCTAAATAAAACTAAACTGACCGGATCCTTTTACAATACTTTTGTAGTAATCCACTAACTTGCATTGACATGTGATCATCCCCCAACAGTACACACCTGATGGTAAAAATACACTTTTATATATTCAAACTTATAGGCTACAATATGTACTGTGCTTTCATATTTCCTTTGCACTTCTACCTTGAAATAGAGAAGTAAAATAAAAAGTCCAGTCAGGTTCCGCTACATGCGCCATCATTCAACTCATAAACTGCTCAAAACCATCATTTAAAAAAATTCAAAATCAATAGTCCCTGACCCTAAGTAAAATAAAACATTGAACATCAAAAAAGATTACCAACATTAATTATATCATTTTAAATAAACAAAATACAGGAAACAAAAATCTAATATGAAACATCACTTGGGCTATTTGGCGAGCTGACGTCTACCGATGGCAAGACTCATCTGTAAAATGGAGAGATAAAGAGGAGTTATGAGACACAATTCAGATACAGGTATGGAATGGACAACCACATTTCATGACTAACTGAGGGGTGTATTCACTAGGAACCAAACGGATGCAAATGGACGAAAACGGAGAGGG
>NW_027008141.1:0-813 GCF_036934945.1 Oncorhynchus masou masou | reverse complement strand
ATAGAAACATAGTCAGTCATGCATCCTAGCACCAGTATCGTCTATAGAAACATAGTCAGTCATGCATCCTAGCACCAGTATCGTCTATAGAAACATAGTCAGTCATGCATCCTAGCACCAGTATCGTCTATAGAAACATAGTCAGTCATGCATCCTAGCACCAGTATCGCCTATAGAAACATAGTCAGTCATGCATCCTAGCACCAGTATCGTCTATAGAAACATAGTCAGTCATGCATCCTAGCACCAGTATCGTCTATAGAAACATAGTCAGTCATGCATCCTAGCACCAGTATCTTCTATAGAAACATAGTCAGTCATGCATCCTAGCACCAGTATCGCCTGTAGAAACATAGTCAGTCATGCATCCTAGCACCAGTATCGTCTATAGAAACATAGTCAGTCATGCATCCTAGCACCAGTATCGCCTATAGAAACATAGTCAGTCATGCATCCTAGCACCAGTATCGTCTATAGAAACATAGTCAGTCATGCATCCTAGCACCAGTATCGTCTATAGAAACATAGTCAGTCATGCATCCTAGCAGCAGTATCTTCTATAGAAACATAGTCAGTCATGCATCCTAGCACCAGTATCGTCTATAGAAACATAGTCAGTCATGCATCCTAGCACCAGTATCTTCTATAGAAACATAGTCAGTCATGCATCCTAGCACCAGTATCGCCTATAGAAACATAGTCAGTCATGCATCCTAGCACCAGTATCTTCTATAGAAACATAGTCAGTCATGCATCCTAGCACCAGTATCGCCTATAGAAACATAGTCAGTCATGCATCCTAGCACCAGTATC
>NW_027008140.1:0-813 GCF_036934945.1 Oncorhynchus masou masou | reverse complement strand
TTGTATAACTGCAAAACACTCCGGACGGTTTTCCAGACCTAAGCTAGTCCTAGACATTATTTTGAATGAAAATTCTCTATTGAAAGTGCTTTTTAGTTCAGAACTAGGCTTAATCTGCGTCTGGGAAACTAGCCCTCAATGGTTATTCTGATGTGAGGTTAGAGTCCCTGACCTCACCTTGTTCTTTAGGAGGAACTTGTTCCTGCAGATAAGGATCTCCCTCAGCCACTTCAACACCTCTGTACTGTTCACCATCTGGTGACCAATCAGCTTCTTGCAGATCAGGAAGAGAACCAGGGAGCTGCAATGGGATAGGCCAGTGTTAGAGCCCAATGGAATCTCAACACACACCCCTAAAGACTGGGACTACTACTGAATCCATGACCAGTGTGTCTGTCTACATGCAGATAAGGATCTCTGGACTGAAAAGCCCCCAGAACTAAACCATGTCCTTGTACCTGATGTCCCAGAAGGTTTCAATGGGGGCCTGAGGGTTCCACAGCTCAATGGTCTCAGGCAGGTGCAGCACCAGCAGAGCCTGGGCAGAGAGAGACAGATAGGGAGAAATATGCCTTACTTGAAGTGGTTATTTTTTTGTGTTTTTTGTTTTTTACCCCTTTTTCTCCCCAATTTTGTGGTATCCAATTGTTGTAGTAGCTACTATCTTGTCTCATCGCTACAACTCCCATACGGGCTCGGGAGAAACGAAGGTTGAAAGTCATGTGTCCACCGATACACAACCCAACCAGTCGTACTGCTTCTTAACACAGCGCGCATCCAACCCGGAAGCCAGCCGCACCAATGTACACCGTG